>NC_135557.1:24123874-24206374 GCF_964340395.1 Glandiceps talaboti | reverse complement strand
CATACTCTTTGAGCATTTGAATTCTTGGGGCATTGACGGCAGAGTCGGGGGGAAAAACCCGGAAGAAATATTTGTATCTCTCTCTGTTAGACAGTGCATCAGAAGCCGAGGCATATGAGAGCTATTTAAAAAAAAGACTCCTTGATTAAAACACATATATGTCCATCTAGTCAATTCTATATGTATGTTCACACTGATTTCACTGACTTTAGACCCATATTTAATTTATTTGTACTCATTTGTATTACATGCCTCATAATATGAAGCAGACAGTAACGATTAAGAGCGAAATCGAAAGTAACAAGGTGTCAATAGGAGCGCTAGCTGTACGCTATAATTCATATAACATGCTATATGCTACGACCTGGTCCTCAAGTGTTTGTAAGATGATTCATGGAAAAACTACTGCAGAGAATAGTTTAAGTCAAGGGTCTCAAACTCTGTTACTTACAATCATAATATACATAGAACCTGATGTAAATAAACTAATTGTGCCTTCTATAGCCAAGTGATGTCTGGAATTGACGTTTTCCTAAGATAATATTTCAGAAAGGTACACACCTGGACAAGATTCCAATGCTGAGCTGTAGCTGCTACAGGTTGACTTACAATGGAACAGGCTGCACCAAGTAACATTATTTTAGTTGGTGTTTCATATAATAATTCAAAGAAGCTTTTCATTCCGACTCCTGCGTCGCACTAAAATAAAGGATATTAAAAGAATATTTTATGATAAATGTAAATAAATTTCAAATGTGTTCACCTTGATGTAAACTATGTCAAATTAAGATAATAAAATGTCTTGTCATAACCATATGTATCTTCCTCATGGAATCACAAAGCTTTATGCACAAATTATCGTCTGCTACTTTTGATTGCGAACCAGACATGTTTTTTTTTCAAACAGAAATGGATTCGACGAAATGGACATATGATATATACAGACTCATATTTTAAAATTCAACCTTCAATACATAAATACATTAAACTTTAAATATTTGAATAAAAAATCTGTTACTGCCATAGTAATTCAATAATTTCAAAATATAGCATCAGATGTCTATTGTTGACTGCGTTACTTTCAGTTTCACGAAACTAGGATTCTTAACAGGTCTTAACTTATCTGATCTTAATAATATTACATGTATACAAAATGATAATACAATCGATTATACATTTCATAATTTATTGACAGAAAATCAAAAAATCAAATCCCAACATCACTCCTTATTGAAAATAGAATAATTTTCTCATGAGTGAAAATAAAATAATTTCTTATCATTTCTCCAAAGAAAATAAACCAAAAAGTGAATCAAAACTGTTTACTGCCGTTTGCAAATATGAGTAACAGTTGAATAACATGGGAAACAATTATTCGACATTTGTTACTCAACACAACGAATGTGACACGCTACGTTTTTCTAAACATCAACAATGATTTTAGATCCATAAGCTAAACATAACTTATCATTGTCATGTACCATACTAGTACTACGTTGACAATAATAATGGACGAAACTAGCCTAATATAATATCTAGTGTTATCACTTCTAACCAAGTAGAAATCCCAGTCAACTATTTAAACTACGGATAATTTATTCTGTCTAATTTTTGTGCAGACGGTATAAAAAGAATCGACAGAAAGGTAGCTTAGGGTATTGACGTAAGACAATTGTAGGCTCGACAGTGAAAAAAAATCCAGAAATTTATGATTAAAACTACCGAGGCTGAAGATACCGTGGCCGATGATACCGTGGCCGATGACGACAAATCGGTCTTCTGATTCAAGTGTCGGTCTTCTAATTCAAGTGTCGGTCTTCTAGTTCAAGTGTCGGTCTTCTAATTCAAGTGTCGGTCTTCTACCTCAAGTGTCGCGTCCGTCTTCTCATTCAAAAGTTTTCTATACCATACTATACTATACACTATACTATACTATACTATGATATGGTATACTATACTATGCTATACTATACTATACTATACTATACTATACTATACTATACTATACTATACCATACTATACTATACTATACTATATACTATACTATACTATGATATGGTATACTATACTATACTATACTATACTATACTATACTATACTATACTATACTATACTATATACTATACTATACTACACTATACTATACTATACTATACTATACTATGCTATGCTATGCTATACTATACTATACTATACTATACTATACTATACTATACTATACTATACTATACTATACTATACTATACTATACTATATTAGAGATGCCAGGATTATGATACCGAATTAGAAGACCGACACTTGAATTAGAAGACCGACACTTGAACTAGAAGACCGACACTTGAATTAGAAGACCGACACTTGAACTAGAAGACCGACACTTGAATTAGAAGACCGACACTTGAATTAGAAGACCGACACTTGGACTAGAAGACCGACTTTTGAATTAGAAGACCGACACTTGAACTCGAAGACCGACACTTGAATTAGAAGACAGATTTTTGAATTAGAAGACTGACACTTGAATTAGAAGACCGACACTTGAATTAGAAGACCGACACTTGAACTAGAAGACCGACACTTAAATTAGAAGACCGATTTTTGAATTAGAAGACCAACACTTGAATCAGAAGACCGATTTGTCGTCTTCGGCCTCAGTATTAAAACACTAATGTTTATGACTTTCTTGAGTCTGAACAAATCACATTCAGATAATGTAAAGAGGTTTTCTCGGTTTTTGTCATTTACTAAAATATATTTCTGACACATCTTTATCCTGTGCTCCTGAATATGAATATGAATATGAATATGAATATGAATATGAATATGAATATGAATACAAGGACATTTTACAAAAAGCATCACCCGGTCTTACGATATCATCACCTCGAGTGTCATTTCAACGACTCAAGACAAGTCGTAGAAAAGAACATTTATACATTGTTGTTTGTCAATAGTTCTCACATCCGAGTCGAGTTATGCTTTCAGATATTAGGCGCGCTATATCTGTATTTTTATTATTAAAGGAGATATACCTTATAAAAAATGCAAATAGTTCACTCTTATTAGATTATCTATCTAGCCGATTACACAGAAGGCAGTCTCGCCTTATTGATATTTGTTATACCTATAACTGGAGACTCAATGGATAACAAAACCTTAAGCTCCACCACGGTCCCCTGGCACATATTTTAATAATCACAAACTATAGATACTCTCTTCCATGACAGATAATTCCATTCAGAAGACTATTTTTGTAGCTCAAGGTGGGATTATAGATTGTTGTCTTCTTGTACATTTCCGTCCCACATCATTCATATTTAGTCCTTTCAGCTAATTCGAATTATTTGTTGATTCTGTTATAAATCCGACGTAATTAAATATTAGTGACGGCAGGTAAGGAACGACAAGCCAAGCTACTAGAGCTCAGCCGTATAGAGTTACCTTTATTTATTCCCTTACAAACAAAATGCAAAACATATTGATAAGACATTGCTTTGACCTACTTCTCCTCCTAGTATATTAATTTATTATGATTTTTAATCAAAAGCGAATTCTTAATCTGTTGAGATTGACGACAGATAATCAAAGGTATTCTTTAAACAGGGACACATGTGTATCTTTGTTTTCCGAAGCAATATTCTCTATGAATGAATGAATGAATGAATGAATGAATGAGTGAGTGAGTGAGTGAATGGGTGAATGAGTGAATGAATGAATGAATGAATGAATGAATGGAATTTCTTTAACCAGATAACAAAAATAAGCCACACTTTCAAAGAAATACATGGTACAAATATACAAAATACAACGTTGTTATTTGATGTGGACCATCATCACGAAGTAAACAAAATAAAAGTAATTTTCACCAACCCTGCAGCAGAGAAAATCTCGAAAATAGTAACAAATTGGTTTATCTTTCATTCTGTCTGTCTGTCTGTCTGTCTGTCTGTCTGTCTGTCTGTCTGTCTGTCTGTCTGTCTGTCTGTCTGTCTGTCTGTCTGGCTGGCTGACTGCCTGCCTGTCTGCCTATCTGTCTGTCTGTCTGCCATATGTATGTATGTATATATATATATATATATATATATATATATAGGAAGTCAGTGGTAAGATTTGTCCGTAGTACAGTGCTCGATACGTCTGCACGCAGAGCGGGGTATATGTTGAGGGTAGAAGAAAATCAAGTCGGGTTTTTCGTCTCTACAAGCCTGTTTCGTGAGTAAATCACTCGTCAGGAGATGTTGATGTACTGAATATACCTCGTATAAATCGTGTGGTGTAAGGCGGGATTTACCTAGGGTGTTGAGTGGTGCTTTTGTTTGTACAAAAGGTGTCAATTATGTGTATACATATATATATATATATATATATATATATATATATATATATATATATATATATATATATATATATATATATATATATATATATATATATAACTCGTGAGTATCAATCTGCTAAGACAGTGCTCTATACCGCAGTGGCAGAGCGTAATAGTTTTGGTAGTACTGGAACTCTTTCTTGGGTGTAACTCGGAGTTTCACGCATATTGCGATCATCAGACACTCTGAGGCCTCAGAGTGTCTGATGATCGCAATATGCGTGAAACTCCGAGTTACACCCAAGAAAGAGTTCCAGTACTACCAAAACTATATATATATATATATATATATATATATATATATATATATATATATATATATATATATATATATATATATATATATATATATATATATATATATATATATATATATATATATATATATATATATATATATATGTATGTATGTATGTATGTATGTATGTATGTATGTATGTATGTATGTATGTATGTATGTATCTTTTCGCAGTCATACAGGCAATATTTGAACTGCCCTGAATAATAAATCGTATCATGACAGTATTGTTGTCTCTGTTGTCAATTCATTTCTTCATTATTGGAATCCACGGTCTTAGCCTCATTGTTGATAATCAGATATCACAGACATATCACATAAAATCCTTTTACATGTAACTGCCAATATAAATTAAAATATTAACATTAGATCTTCTGTGGTATTAGAATATAATTAGTACAGTGTCTTACTATGGCAAATCAAAGATATTTTACCCGATTTCCAATATCAAAACGTTGGTAAGCCTAATGTAGGATGTCAAAAGTGTATTAAATAACAATGTACCTGTGCATCTCGCCATTCCATGCTTAGTGTATAGTTTGGTAAAATATTCTGATTCTCATTCACATGTTCCAATGCCATTTGAACTCCAGGTAGTATTCCCGACCCATCCCATCTACCACCCATCGGGAATAACGCTCCAATGGTAACATTCTTTTTCCCTTCCGTTATTCCAAGGAACACGATCATTAAGATCAAACACATAGTTATCAGGTCCGTCACCAACAAGCGACTAAACCAACACCGACGCATGCGTTGTACTTTTGTTCAAGACTGAATTTGTGTTGGTGTGACGATCTAGCCGTACCTAGGAAAAAATGGAAAGAGAATGCACAATTTATGGTATTTCCTGTCGTTTTTAAGGGTAGTAATTTTAAATTTGTAATTAAAACTTGTAGTTTTGTTCAACGCTGAATTTGTGTTGGTGTGAGATATAACAGTACCTAGGAAAGAGGAGAATGCATAATTAATTGTATTTATTGTAGTGGTTATGTAATTAAAACTGAGTGACTAAAGATAGTACATCGAGGAGGTCATTCAGGCTAATGAGTCGAAATAGTCCACTTACCGTCGAGTGATTGGTGGTACATTTGCTGTATATCTTAGTGGTACATTTGCTGTATGTCTTAATGGTTTAGTTGCTGTATATTTTAGTGGTTCATTTGCTGTATGTCTTAGTGGTACATTTGCTGTATATCTTTTGCTGTATATCTTAGTGGTATATCTGATGTATATCTTAGTGGTATATCTGCTGTATATCTTAGTGGTACATTTGCTGTATGTCTTAGTGGTACATTTGCTGTATATCTTAGTGGTACATTTGCTGTATATCTTAGTGGTATATTTGCTGTATATTGTAGTGGTTCATTTGCTGTATATCTTTTGCTATATCTTAGTGGTACATTTGCTGTATATCTTAGTAGTACATCTGATGTATATCTTAGTGGTACATTTGATGTATATCTTAGTGGTATATTTGCTGTATATCTTAGTGGTACACCTGATGTATATCTTAGTGGTACATTTGATGTATATCTTAGTGGTACATTTGATGTATATCTTAGTGGTACATTTGCTGTATATCTTAGTGGTACATTTGATGTATATCTTAGTGGTACATTTGCTGTATATCTTAGTGGTATATTTGCTGTATATCTTAGTGGTACATTTGATGTATATTTTAGTGGTATATTTGCTGTATATTTTTTGGTACATCTGATGGATATCTTAGTGATACATCTGATGGATATCATAGTGGTACATTTGATGTATATCTTAGTGGTACATTTGCTGTATATCTTAGTGGTATATCTGCTGTATATTTTAGTGGTATATCTGATGTATATCTTAGTGGTACATTTGATGTATATCTTAGTGGTATATTTCCTGTATATTTTAGTGGTTCATTTGCTGTATATTTTAGTGGTTCATTTGCTTTATATCTTAGTGGTACATTTGCTGTATATCTTAGTGGTACTTTTGCTGTATACCTTAGTGGTACATTTGCTGTATATCGTTTGTTGTATATCTTAGTGGTACATTTGCTGTATATTTTAGTGGTATATTTCCTGTATATTTTAGTGGTACATTTGCTGTATATCTTAGTGGTACATATGCTGTATATCTTAGTGGTATATCTGCTGTATATTTTAGTGGTACATTTGCTGTATATCTTAGTGGTACATATGCTGTATATCTTAGTGGTACATTTGATGTATATCTTAGTGGTATATTTCCTGTATATTTTAGTGGTTCATTTGCTGTATATTTTAGTGGTTCATTTGCTTTATATCTTAGTGGTACATTTGCTGTATATCTTAGTGGTACTTTTGCTGTATACCTTAGTGGTACATTTGCTGTATATCGTTTGTTGTATATCTTAGTGGTACATTTGCTGTATATTTTAGTGGTATATTTCCTGTATATTTTAGTGGTACATTTGCTGTATATCTTAGTGGTACATATGCTGTATATTTTAGTGGTACATTTGCTGGATATCTTAGTGGTACATATGCTGTATATCTTAGTGGTATATCTGCTGTATATTTTAGTGGTACATTTGCTGTATATCTTAGTGGTATATTTGCTGTATATTTTAGTGGTATATTTGATGTATATCTTAGTGGTATATTTGCTGTATATTTTAGTGGTATATTTGACGGATATCTTTGGCAATTGAATATACCACAGCATTATATAAACGTACGTTTATAGTACTCATCATTACGATATGCTTATCCTTTACCACCTGTAATATTTGAATTTAGGCAAGAATCACCATGGCAACACTTCACAGTTCTTCATTTACATTGCACGTGAGAAATGGTTTTGATTTATGTCTCCAATTTAGTTAATTTGTTTAAATATTCAATTAGGAATGATTAATCTTTAATCGGCCTTACACTCAAGGGAATAATTTGATTGTTTTGCTTCAGGCAGAAGACACGTGTAAAGTCTAACGCATTCATATATTTTAACATGTATTGTTCCTATACTGAGATACACTACGATGTAGATATAATATCTTATTCTGAAACATGAGCACAACGTCTCCACATGCTATTTGTCATCGCAACATTAACCCTGTGTTAACCCTTCGAATGCTTCGTAATTTCTATTTAGGAGTAGCTGTGTTAAGCTAAAAAGCGTGAGTACTTAGAATGTTATGAGACATAAGTAATGTCTAGTTAGGAGTAGTTGTGTTAAGTTATAACACGTGAGTACTTAGAATGTCTTGAGGAGTAGTTGTGTTAAGTTATAACATGTGAGTACTTAGAATGTCTTGAGACATAAGCAGTATCTAGTTAGGAGTAGAGGTGTTAAGCTAAAAAACGTGAGTTCTTGTGTTTATCAAATTCCTTGCTGAGAAATATTAAAATATAGAGAGACTCGTCATCCCAAAAAGTACACACAGAAAATGCTGTCTATAAAAACACTGACAATAGAGTCGAGCATTACATTCGAAATTAAATATTTGATTTTAAACTAATAATATGTACAGATTTACCAGTTTGAACAAAGTACTTTCTTGAAAGACATACTGTTTTAGTTCTATATAGATATAAGCCGTGGGAATTGTTGAAATATCAAATGGTGCAGTACGTGTATAAATTGGGGTCGTAATATTAAGTAATTTGCAATTTAAAAAAGTATATGATGAATTATTTAATATATTCCAACAAAATGATGTATTACATGTGTCTTTATAGACCGGAAATTAAGGCTACTCATGGGGTGGTATTGAAACAGTTGTCACGGTGTAGGAATTGGGGCGGTATAACACAACTTAAATGAAACGATGCGAAGACTGGAATTTTCTTCTAGCTTGTCGAGAGAATATAACGATAGGAAAATTGTGTATCATCCCAACACATAGTATCACCTTAATTAACATGTGTATCGTTTTCTTAAATATCAACCTCTGATACATTTGATCTATACATGCACAGTGTATATTATAGTATTATTGCATTCATGTATTGATCTATGAAGCACGGCGTTGCTCTCATTACTGTCAGATAATTTTAGTTATTTATGATCAGATGTGACATTAGGGAAACCAAAGAAACACATTACAATACTATGCCTATACGATAGCATATTATGTCTGTACGACAGAGCGTCCTTGTCACAAAAGTACATTTTTCTGAGTGTAACTTTATTGTTTGCAATGAAACTTCGGGTACAGATAAAGGTTCCTAGGTGATTAGAGTGGAGGAATAGGTCAAATAATTCTTACTACTTTAATTGTTGTTCAGGCAGGTTTTATCAAAGTGGTGGGCGTTTAGCGCATACTGCCTTTAATATTCTTATCAATAAAATAAAATTTTCTCATATCCATATTAACCAAACCTAAGTCACGAGAAAGTGTATCTTTATTTTCATTCTTTCAAAATAGAAAGGGCTGACGAACCTCCATAATTTATGTGCATTTTATCACGACATAACAAACCCGCCAAGAACATGAATACATAGCTATTCAAATGCTAAAATATAGATATGAAGTCTTTCACTGGGGATAGGTTTCAATTCTAAATACTATAAGATGTATAGCGAAATGTCCAAATAAATTCATACATATGGATTCCAAGAACGTGCACACTAGTACGGTGATACGATTCAAACGAAGTTTAGAACTCCACTCGTTCATTAACTATTACTATTTCACTTTAAGGATAGTTGTCTATTTTAATTATCACATGACACTCTACTAGAGCAATAAAGTATATGGTATAAATGCAATATCTGCTAACGAATCATAAGTCGTAGTGCGTGAACTCGCGGAAGGTAATAAGACATGAACATGATACGAAAAGGGATCGGAGATGAAATTAAAAATCTAAGAAAGTACAGATTCAAAAGATGTAAAATAACACTTTTGAGAATGAGCTAAAATCTAGAGGAAGTACGATATTGTTCAGCTGGTATTAATATTTACTTGTCGTTGCCAACCATCTGTGTCACACAATTTGAGAGCAATCCACCGACTAATGGCTATACCCATACTAAAGATGTAAGCTTTCGCTATTCACTTTTGCTTGTTGTCCCATGCATGCATACATACATACATACATACATACATACATACATACATACATACATACATACATACATACATACATTTTTGTATCTCGCCGATTTTTCCTTTGAAAAAGAATATTTATTCGAAACGTCGGATTTAACAGCTATATGTACGGACTGATTTATTAGTTCCATATGCATTTCTTTCTACATACATACATACATACATACATACATACATACATACATACATACATACATACATACATACATATTAATAATAACGGTGTCTTCCTGGAGAGAACAGTGATCAATGCAATATTAATATCAGAATATAGGAAGTATACATACATAATATATTATATCTGTATTATTCAGTCTATATAAATTATATAGCAAATTCATCAAATAATGGTTATCTGAGGTATTGTTTTGAATTAATTTTAGAATGTTCCAGAAAAAGGTCCTTTAAAGAAGACTTATCTACTATTGTTTTGAATTTTGAAAAGAGCGTTAACTTATTAGCAGTTTACCGTTAGGTGTTTCCGCTTTCCCTGCATCTGTTTCAGCATAATATAAACGTTACAGATCTAGAGATTTACTTATTACTAATATTAGCAGTTTACCGTTAGGTGTTTCCGCTTTCCCTGCATCTGTTTCAGCATAATATAAACGTTACAGATCTAGAGATTTACTTAAACTAATTGTCACAATTAAGTCACAACAATGACAAAGTATATAATTATATGCATTAATATTAGTATTTTGTCGTGATTTCACCTAGCCTGTATTATGATAGGACTTCACAAACACACCTACCGAAAACATGGAAACGTGGTCTGTACCAACGAATGAAGGATGTCGACTAAAGATAATGCGCATAGGGTTGCCATTTTGGACAGTTGAAAACTAACCCTCATATCAGCCATTACTACCGGATCAGCACACATTTAAACAAGACAAAATCATAGTACCAGTCCAGTGGACAATAGTCACATGTTATTATATTGCCATTTCGTCACAAGAGTAACAGAAATTTGAATAGGTCCCAAAGTCCATAATGACAAGTTCTCAACAGTTAAATAGTTCAAAATAAGAAAGCATTCAGATATTCATTAATACCGGAAAACCTGCAAGTATTCAACACCCTTTGAAATGATTAGTATGAGGATTTTATCAATGAACCAAGCCTGAAAAGAGACTTTATCGTATTATATAGTCCGAGTCGTGATACTTCACAATCGATAATATATATATATATATGTACCATGTTTTGTCAGTCGTTTTGATAAAAAATAAACGAATTTCATTGTAGAGTTTCTAAAGTCGGCATTATCAAATCTATGGTTAGGCCTCAAGGCTTTATCCAAGCTTTCTGGGTCAGCCAGTATTGTTGTTGTAGGATAAACTGTGTACGATACGATGTATGTGGTATGAACTGGAACATAGACTTTATCTACCAAAGCCCTGAGTTCGGCCTAAAACGGCCTCCCTCCAAGGCCAGAGCCAGAAGTCGACTAACTTAAATTTTACAAATCACTTTACAGGAAAACTTAGAATGTCTATTTCTAAACATGACTATATGTAAATTACGTAAATGATGCTTACGTCCGTGAATTTGAAACAAAAGGGCGCCTTGACGACAATTGTCTTCCAGATACACTATCTTTTCAAATACTAAACCTGTAGAGTCATGACATTCTTCCTTCTTATCTAAAATGTGATGTTCTCATCTCCAAACTCTCTTATTCTCAGGAAAAATGATAGCAATACCTATTGAAACGAGATGGCGTATATTTATAAAAGCACGTCTAAATTATTGTCTTGATGCCCATGTCAGCTATTGCAATAAAATTTTCTCTAACTGGGTGTTTGGCGACATGCATAAACAGCGTCATTGACAGGTTCATGGAATGTTATCAACCTCTTTTGAAATATTATTTTATCGTATTCTTCAAATAATTCTATTGTCTATTATATCAGATCGACAAGGTACAATGTAGCTAAGACGACCCGATACCTTTCTGGTCCACCTTTTGTGTCTAACAACATTAAAATATATAATTATAGTATATTGAATCGATGGCTGTAAAATCAAACAATCCGAATTACCCATATTGGCTTTATTTATGTACGGTTTGCTCATTAACATATCGATTACGTACGAATGCATACTAAGTATTACTCCACAGAGTAAACAGAAGGGTAATAGAAACAAAAGGTAGATTTAAAGACGGGCATGGTTTTAGTTATGCCACGTATTCTCACAGTGATATTGCAAAAACCGATTGAGCGAATAACCCATTGATCTAATTACCATTTCCAATACCGTACGGTCAATACACTTTCATTTATAATCCATAACTGTATGCACCATTTGAGAGATTGAGTAGTAACCCCTTCATGCAAATGAAGGGCTAAGAGTGTTTTACCTATTCGAAAATTGAACGGCCTTGTGTACATTTCACATTCGATTTTTGAAAAATCGCAATTGGATGAATTTTATTCAAGGTATTTATAAAAAATAACAATAAATGAAGATTTTGTCTAACTATCGATATTCTCTTGGATAATTATTTCAACTATGTAGATCATTAGTCATTTTATGTCACACATTTGTAAAATTTGGAAACAAGACAACAAAAATCAGCTTATAAATGTTACACTACACTGTCGTTTTATTTCAGATTCCCGAGGAAGGTCTTCTTTCAAAGACGGAAGCGTTGGAACGAGTATTTCTAATTCACAAAATTGAGTCTAATGATTTGCCTTTCACCAAAAATTTATTTCCGTTTAAGTCATTGTCACAATGAGTATAACGTGCAATTAAACCATCGATCTGTGAAGTAGGGCACTCTAATCGTTTCCTTGAGTTTTGGCATCTAGTTGTATAATGGCAAGGTAATTTGTAAAGTAACCATATGTGGAATGGAACAATGAATAAAACATATGGAGTTAATATAATAGCGCAATTTAACTACACCGTAATTCCGTTAACAAAATGCAATACCACAACACTCATTAAAACTGATATCTGAGTCGATATAAGGTAATTGATGTACTAGCAATTGTTTTAATATACATAAAGAGAATGAGTGACTGATATTACGGTATAATTTTAAATCATTGGCACACCTAAATTAAGTTATTATGGTTATTTGGTAGTCAAATTGCTGGTGATAGCTCTTCAAGCTTCCAGCATTTCCATAATTGGAATAAGAATCAGATTCAGATTTATATTCAGAGTAGGATAACATGGAGGACAAAAGGACGGATAAAAAACAATTAAGATAAAAGTGAAAATCAGGTCTCATTTAAAAATCGCTTAAAATTTTTTCCTAAAACTTTCAGAGGATGTCTTTATAGTACGATAGTACTGACCCATAGCGTAAAAGATTAAAATGACTATGATGAGCGGGATGACTTGAATCTTGTGTAATAGATGTTGCCTTCCGGACAGACTTCGAGCGATATATGGAGTCAAGTGAAGGCATATCGGTGCTACTGATTGTTTTTTGCAGTGCGGACAACCTTTTCGAGTGATGTTAACTAACTCCTCCTGCATAATGTTACCCAACCAGACGATGGTAGAGTTAGTTAAAATACTTTCAATGCATGGTTATGTGATAAAAAATGACAGAAATATCTTGGCCCATACCGAATTTTGAGAAACTAAACACGTTGCTGGGTTTTCTTTACAATGGACTTCGTACTGGTATGCCATTACAAAGTGTGTAAGATCTGGATGCCTAGAATATTAACTGCTGACAATTTCGACATCTGCCCAATTGACATTAATATGAGTATGAGGCTGTCGATCATACTTCTATATAATAATAGTTTATAAAATAATTTATTGTTTAAGACCATCAAACAATACATGTCTCAATGGTCTGCACATAACAAATTGCAAGATTTAAAGTTATGAGTCAGAGAAAAAATCATTGTTAAGTACATCACATCGTAAAATCACAACAGTTTGATCAAAAAGCAAGAAAAGATGAAATACATGATACATTAGAACTTCATAAAAAATGAAATTGAAGTTGATCAGATAATACAACAAAAGTCCACCAAACGTACAAACTGTGGTGATCTAAAGACAGGAAAGGACCAACACGACAGAAATGATCTTGACGACTAGGTACTGCGGTGTACGAGACTTGGGATCAAGAGAAACACAAAGCCACAAGAACCCTCAAATGAATTACTGGTATATTGATTAATCACAAAGAAAACCGTCGACAACATTTGTAGGTGGATGGAAGCAGTGTAGTCTTTCGACACATTATGATGTCTTGACAAATACATTTATAACTAATAGCAATAGGCACGAACTAGTTGGACATATGTTTGGTAATTTAATACCATGTTGCCCCCCCCCCCCACACCCCCATTATGAAGGACTGTAATATATACCAATCTGCATGACTCCAAACTCGGACTATCCATGGCATATGCGAAAAGACGGTGTTTTGCTAAACACTAGCATAAAGTATAGATGAAGTGTTATGTTATGACATATATGGAGATATAGCCACGGGTAATCTCTCACTGATATCAATACACGTCATTCGTTGATGGACTTATTGTCTTGAAGGAAAGAATAAATGAAAGAAGGAAGGAAGGAAGCTTTCTAACTGATATCAAAACACGTCATTCGTTGATGGACTTTTTGTCTTAATGGAAGGAAGGAAGGAGGTTTTCTCGTGATAGATGAACAAGATCTTTACAAATGATCTTAGACATTAGATATGATACAGTAAGAAGCTATAAATTGTAAATGCCATTGGCGTTTAAAGTTGTTTTATCAATGCAGAAGGTGGAATTCAAGCTTTCCATGGAATCAGGTGTCTTTCCTTCATTTCCGATAGTAGTTTGAAATATATGATTTTTTAATAGCATAGATGAAGGGTGAGCTGACCATACACGTCATTGAACTACTGACTGGCTAATTACATTTTTGTTCAATATGTACGTAAACAAGTCAGGAGGTTATTGAACGAGTGTGTTAATGAAAAGGAGTGATGACACAAACTATGTACATCATGAATAACTCTGTTGAATATAACCACGTAAATTATTTAGCTTCTAACTCTGAAAAGCTGGTTATGAGAGAAAAAAGAAGTACAATAATATTGACATTTGGATTCAATTATTAAGTAATGTTTTATTTACATAGCAATTCTCTCTATGTAAACAGTTCTCAAAGACAGTGAATAGTACGTGGCTTTAAAAACTCCGAATTCAGTGTGAGCTCTTTATTTCCTTTAGTGGCGTTCCCTTTTAAACATGGTAAGAAATATAAGTTCTATCTACTACACCAGCAGATTATGGACACATGATGAGGTGATGATGGAACAACAGTCTTTGTCTCTTTTCCCTAAGGGATATGTGCATAATGAATTAATTTTCGTTCTAAGAACAGCATACCGTGCCTTGCAACGGTCGAGTAAGTAGAAAACTCTCAGGGGGAATTCGAAATACGGTTTAGAAATAAAAGAATACACGAGAATCTCAAGGGCAATCTAAACAAAAGCACTAATATGATCATGATATTGGTTGTTTCATCAGTGGCGATTACTAAGCTACAATAAATGACAAGTATCGACTCAAGAATGGACAGTAACCATTCAAAAAGAATAGTCTTTTCGATGATGACACACGAAAGAGGAATTAACGTAACCTCTCCCATACGAATTGTAATCAGAATAGCAAAGGAACATTCACTAAATGGTTGCAAAATGTATCAACTCTTGGTTATACATATTTAATGAACTTAGACCGAGATCATGTCCAGCAACACCGGAAAGAATTCTATCGCTACCATTCTAATTTATAAAACAAGTCCGGGACTCTATTTTAGGTACTTCACGAGGCTATATGTTGCACAGTTAAAGTTTGAAGAACCTTCAGTTCTAGAACAGCTCTATTCCAATGCACGTGATGGTTTGTGATAAAGTAGACTGATTGGTGCGAAGCTACTCAAACATTACAAAGAAAATGTATAAATCGGCATCAAATCGACAAAGTCACACTTACTTGTTAGCTCGATCGTGTGTGTACAACCTCTAGGTAGTAGGCAAGATATGGGATTTGGTCTGTGGTAAGTGCAGCGAACGATCCATGCAACGTATTTATAAGACAATGTAGGCTGTAGGCGTAGTGAATTCTGGGTGTTCGTACGAACTATGTTCAGGGATATTAAACACTAGTACCTATCGCTACCTTGGGACTGTGAATTAGATCTTGAGGGAACAAGGCTGATGATGTCCCCTTAACTTCTTGAGTAATTGTTCAATAAAACGTCAGAATATCTCTCTCTCTCTCTCTCTCTCTCTCTCTCTCTCTCTCTCTCTCTCTCTCTCTCTCTCTCTCTCTCTCTCTCTCTCTCTCTCTCTCTCTCTCTCTCTCTCTCTCTCTATCATATCTATCTATCTATCTATCTATCTATCTATCATATCTATCTATCTATCTATCTATCTATCTATCTATCTATCTATCTATCTATCTATCTATCTATCTATCTATCTATCTATCTATCTATCTATCTATCTATCTATATATATATATATATATATATATATATATATATATATATATATATATATATATATATATATACATATACATATTTATATACACAAAGTGCAGACCTACACACACAAAAAACCTAATAAATCCTGCAGCTGTACGCAAACAGTGTCCACTAACAGAGAACACATTTAAACAGCGACTCTCAAACCACAAACATACATTTCATAAGAAGCTACAGTACAGCACAGAGCTATGCAAACAAGTTTGGAATTTGAAGGAAAGAAACCATCATATAATATTCAGAGGGATATCATCACCCAAGCGGCTGCTTATACAAGTGAGACGAAACGTTGTAACCTCTGTTTAACTGAGAAACTTTGTATAATCAATGCTGAAAAGAGTATGTTACTGAACAAATCCGAACTGGTCTCGAAATGTCGCCATGAAGGCAAATACTCGCTTGCCAACTATAGAAGTAAACCCCCGCAAGGAACAGTTTAGTCCGACCATCTTGATACGCAATATATACATGCAAACATTAAGTGTATGTACCGACCTTGACAATCCCAATTTAGTTGCCTGAAGATCGCTCGAAGCGTGAAACTCTGAGAAACGACTTATTACATCCTTTTTCTTCTTATATTGGCATCGAGCACTGTTCTCGACTCCAGCGAGACACTTAAATTCATATGAATATATATATATATATATATATATATATATATATATATATATATATATATATATATATATATATATTACAAGTCCCCCTACTTTATATATATATATATATATATATATATATATATATATATATATATATATATATATATATATATATATATATATATATATATATATATACAGTTGTCTGATGATCGCACAATGCGTGAAACTCCGAGTTACAACCAAGAAAGAGTTCCAAAACTACCAAAACTATTGCGCTCTGCCACTGCGGTATAGAGCACTGTCTTACCAGATTGATACTCACCGAGTTATATATACATGTATATATATATGTATATATATATATATATATATATATATAGTTTTGGTAGTACTGGAACTCTTTCTTGGGTGTAACTCGGAGTTTCACGCATATTGCGATCATCAGACACTCAGACACGAGTGTCTGATGATCGCAATATGCGTGAAACTCCGAGTTACACCCAAGAAAGAGTTCCAGTACTACCAAAACTATTACGCTCTGCCACTGCGGTATAGAGCACTGTCTTATAGCAGATTGATACTCACCGAGTTATATATATATATATATATATATATATATATATATATATATATATATATATATAACTTTATACTGACTCTTTCTTATGCGTACAACGATGTCAAAAATTATCAGAGAAAGTATGTTCTAAAGATATTAGTCAAATTATGATTTGAATCGTTGTACACATTATGCATGTCATTCGTCAAATACAAGAAAATTTCTCAATTAAAAAATAGCATTGCAATTACTGTAACTTTCTGTCTAACTCTTTATATTACTGCCACTTTATATTAACATCGTTAACGAATGACATCTCATAAAAGTACATGAACTTCTCATTAAACTGTTCATTACAAGTCCCCCTACTTTATCATTGATCTTTCCGCCTATATTGTAAAGCCATACGATTACTTAAATTGTTCAAAAGTCACGTTTATCATGTCCATGTATATTATTAAATACATTCATCGTCAAGGCTGTTATCACATGAACCATTCTCAAAACACAAACGTTTTCCTGAGTTCCATATAACATGTCATGAGTGCGTCCGAACTTTGCAAATGGATTGATGGAATGGGTCTTCAAACTCCCAACTTAACTATATTCAGCATATCTATTGACGTTAATCACCAACATGTAAAATTATGAAATTCGCTATTGATATTGATACAAATAAAAACAGAGAGAGAGAGAGAGAGAGAGAGAGAGAGAGAGAGAGAGAGAGAGAGAGAGAGAGAGAGAGAGAGAGAGAGAGAGAGAGAGAGAGAGAGAGAGAGAGAGAGAGAGAGAGAGAGAGAGAGAGAGAGAGAGAGAGATATGAGTGTTTGGAGAGGGACTGTGCGAGAGGTTCCATTTGATAACACATTGCACCCTATAGTCCAGAGAATAAGAGAGGGGAAGTCGTCATTCAGAAGTCGTCATTCATAAAATTAACAACAGTTGCACTTATTTGGTCTTTATCCTAAAGAATTAGAAGGCAAGGTGAAAGATGAACTAAAATGAAGAACTGTAAAAGAAGAAGATAGCCATGGATATTGAGTTTTATAGTTTTATATTCCCCAGGAATTAAACCCGAGTATGGTTTCACCTTTCGTATTAAAAAAAAGTTTAGTACAATGAATTAACAATAAAGTTGGAAAGAAAAAAAAGGAATCTAAACATTATAATGACAGAAAGACTGAATGAATGCATGTATCTACGCGTGTCTTTGAAAACATGTCATTATAACAAACAGATTGAGAACATATTAAAGACGCTATGGTGAATTATGTGGAATTATAAATAACTATTGTTTGTGTTATCTTTTGATGTACACAGTAATGAGTGAAATACAAGTAAGAATCTAAATATAACGAAGTCAATTTATTTTGTATTACATGGTGCATTGTCAAATCATTTTCTCAACGTACCCAATAGTACAACCTATAATTGCATGATGGGCATTACACCCGAGTTTCTGTACTATTTTATTTCATACTCAATACGCTGGTATTATCTTTTTAAAAACTTATTAGTGAAGTTTTGTGTGTTTAATCTATTACTCACCATTTGTTGATACTACTCTCACTTTTGTGCTCTCAAGGTAACATCGAAAACTCTGTGCTTCTCAAAAGTAGTATGCAACAGGCATTGTCCAATAACAGGAGGAAGGTTCAGTGTTAGTGCAGGAGCAAACCGGAGCACACGGGGAAAACCTGCGTTGTTTGGTAGAATCAAACTGAACTACGCTCTTCTTACTTACACAGCGTGAAAATTTAATCAAACCCTGTATGGGTTCGAACCAAGACCGCATTGGTAAGAGGAAAGTGGTTTAACCACCCGGCCACCGACAACCCTGTATATGAAATTTCCGGCATAATTGTATGGACAAGTGGATATTAGTCTACACAATGATGCCAATTATGTTAAGCAGGAACGTTATATCAATCCATTTTCATGATGTGCTTTGTTCGTCGTGTGTTAACTTAACCTCCTTGTCACCCATTGAATATTTACTAATGACTTACAAGTGTATCCTTGGGTGTAGTCAAACGTAGATAGGTTGCCATGGATCTTAACATCATTGACTCCAAATAATGGTTTGATGACGTTCATTATATCTGCTTCAATTCACAAGCTACGATATAAATGTGTTCATGCTATAATAATAGATGAAGGTCATTTACTGCTTATGCAAATATACAGCCGTGTGAAAGTACAAATCATATACTATACTATATTATCCGTGAATAGTTTCATCAGGTTGGACAATATCTTGAGAAAAATAGTTATATTTCACAACCAAGGTAATTTTTCATACCAGAGAACGTTGACGTTTCGACTACCATCGACAGCCATCTTCAGAACTGTTTGCCTCGTAGTGGTATCGGCGAAAGTAGTCGAAACGTCAACGTTCTCTGGTATGAAAAATTACCTTGGTTGTGAAATATAACTATTTTTCTCAATATACTATATTATACCGTACTATGCATACATCCATCCATACACAAGCATAAGCTCAAATAAATACATACATACATACATACATTAGTACGTACGTACGTACGTACATTCATACATACATACATACATACATACATACATACATACATACATACATACATACATACATACATACCTACCTACCTACCTACATACATACATACATACATACATACATAAAAAGGTAAGGTTTCTGGTGATGAGCAACTATTGAGGATGAAGGAAGAGGAAATCATTTTCCGTCTCGAAACGCTGGAACGCCTTGGAATTAATAGATTATTCACATCATTCCCAGTCTAATCACGCTTATTTTATATTTCAGGCGTGTTCTATTGGGTTCTATTTGGTGCGTGCAAATATTATAACTTTTCACACGTATAACCATTAATCACGCACGATTGTCGTTCTGTTCCATAACATTCAGATATATTCAGGTGTTTACCAAATATGTCTTGCCTATAAATACCTTGAAAAAGAATTTTTATTTGAAATGTCCGATTACATCTATTTATTCGGACTGTCTCACAAGTTCCTTATGCATTTCTTTCTACATACATACATACATACATACATACATACATACACACACACACACACATACATAGTTAGAGAATTCACCACATTTGTATTTTTTGGTTTGTTGCAGCGTTTCACATACATACATACTGTACATGCATGCATACATACATACATACGTACATACATACATATATACATACAAATATACATACATACATACATACATACCTACCTACCTACCTACATACATGTGTACATAAGGCTATTTTTTACTATTTCTATTATTATGGCTGCTTTATGTATATCACTTATAAAGGATATTCCCATATGGTGTATTATGAAATTTTGGATTGTATTGACGGGTGACGTGATAGGTCTGTTGTAATTGGTCAACAGTTTGGTATTTATAGGTATGGTATTATTTCAGCCAGAAACTAGGAGTGAAATGGGTACATTCTGCTAGAAAACAAGGGTCAAAAGTCATGGAAACACGGGAAAACTGACAACTTGGAAACAATGTCCAAAATATGGAGTTGTACATGCGTTCCAAGCGGGAGTCAAAAGAATCGATGAAACATATCATTTGCATGCTTTATTACATCATTGTGACCACCACCAACACAACCACCACAACCACCACCACCACCACCACAATCACCACCATCAGGGTTATATGGCTTTGTGGCTGGCTGTCCATTTCACAGCTTGTAGACATGTACATGGATTACCATGTGCACAAAGGTGAAATTTATTTCTTACTGCTTTCTCACTAAGTAAATTATGAAAATCTACAGCCACGGCTGCTAACCTAGGTATGGTGAAAGTTGGGTTAATGGCCTTGTCAATATCTGTATGCATAATGAGATGTTGTGATCTGTTTTAATCTTGTCAGTACATAATGTTATCAAAGTTTTGCCTTCTGTTTCATTAGCTTGTCTAATGTTTCAATAAGAAGTTGTAAATCAAATGGTGTTGACAATCTATGGTCTCCTTCTTTCCTTAGTATCACATCCACATCTTTACTTTGTAGTCGCCTAGCAACATCCAATGACCTTTCATATGGCACAGTGTCATCTTTCATACCATGGAGTAGTCTTACAGGACAGGTAATGGGAAGACTGTCTCCTAGCAACTGGCTCTGTTCTGATTTCTCAATGAATTTCTCTGCAGGAACTGATGTAGTGTGAGTTTCTGTTTGACCATCTTCTTTCTGGAATGTATAAAAACCAGAAATATAAATTGTTAGGTGTTTTCTAACTACGACAGGATTTCATTCATCTTAAGCATAAAAATATATTGTGTGGTTCCGATTATATTCAATTTTAAAATAGGTGAGGTAGTTAGATTTTTTATTTTATCTTATTATACATTTTTTTTCATGTGAGAGTGTCTCGTTCATGTTTTCCATTGTTTTCCAAATGGTCTCTGTGTTGTTTATTTCTTCCTATCAGATGTACAGCCATTACAGATTGGAAGAATAGTTTTATATTGTCCTTCTTAAGTTGATGTCAGTTTCCGTACCCACTATTTCTTGTGAGATGTTTTTGTTATTATTTTCTCGAATACGTAAAAAAAATGTTTAGCATTGGTGTGAAAAACTAGTTGGGGTCAGGTAACCGGAACCAAACAACTTTTTTATTTGGCCTTGTGTTTACATCATACTATATTATACCTATATGGGTTAATGGGTCTAAATGTTAAGTACTTACATAAAATCCATGTATGTTGTAATTAAAGTATTAGGTAACGGTAAACCAACAAACTTAACTATTAGGCAAAAAATAACTTTCTGGTCATTATGCTCATCACTTAAATACCCTCACGTTGGTCTTCTTTTTTTCCACCCCATGCAGTCTGCAGATCCATTAGGAAACAAAAAAATGACCCTCTGTACTTCAGTGAAGACAAAAATAACTGTACTTCAGTGAAGATAACTGCAGTGCCAATCATGAACAAGCAAATGACATCTGTGCCACATACACACTTGCTCTAAAGTACTAACTAAAAAGAACAGTAACTGCCATAAATAGTAGATTGAGTGGCAGGTTTGTTGAGAATAAAAAAAAAAAAAAAAAAAATATGTATCATCGCACCATTGTAGACATATTTTCTTGACCAGAAACAATTCTTTGTTTTTGGCCTTACCTGTATGGTATCAGTGTACGTTAGATGACCAACAAACTTAGCAGCTGTAGCTACTCCAACCAATCCTTGTACTCTGTCTGGTCTTTCCATTGCCAACATTAACATAATACCACCTCCCATACTGGATCCTACCACATACTGCAGAGAGAGAAATCAAATAATTCCCAGATAAATTGCACAGAATGTTACTTGAATACAAATTCTCTATATTAAACCATATGCAGTGTTATATTTTTGAAGACTTCAATGACTCTGGTGTACATTTTATTTTTCAGTGTTCACTAAATCTTAATTAGAGTATATGATTATATTTTTAATACCAAAGTAATGCTGTCATCCACTTGTGTAATTTACAACATACAACATCAACATTTCAGTCTTTGTCTTAGTTCACTGATAGTATGTTTGCCATAGTATTATACTTATTACAGATTTTGTCTACTCTATGTTGGCCCTCACTTATGCTGCTAAGTTGACTGAACAGCACCCTCAGTGGCCAAACTATACAATCTTTTGTTTTCTGATATTCAACATATGAGGCATTATAAATGTACAAATGATGGTTCAAATCCAAGATAAAACATTGTTTTACATCTGGTAAAATACAGTTTATTTTGTTTAAAAAAAAGATAAGTGAATCTAAATATGCTAGCAACAATATTAATAGACTATGGGTTTTGATAAATACAAAATAGTGTTATTGAGTTGCAAACATAGACTTGGTGTATGTTATTTCACATTATTTTCTCAAGTAGAAAAACATAGTGAAGCTGTTTTATCAAATAAAAAACCAAAATAAATACCAAATTCTCATCCATATGGCCACTTTAACACTTCATTGATATACCATAGTATTAAACTTGCCTGTGGTCCTTTAGTGAGTTCGTCTAGTACAGCTACGGCATCAGATTTCCATACTCCGAATGCTGATGATGATGGTATTTCACCAATGGATTCCCCACACCCTTGATAGTCAAATCTGTAACAGTCACAAACGGTTATATGTCTATTATTTCTATCGTATAAAGATTTGACTTCTGATTGGCTATTACTATCTTCACAGGTATGACAGATATAAACATTTGACTTCTGATTGGCTATTACTATCTTCACATGTATGACAGGTATACACATTTGACTTCTGATTGGCTATTACTATCTTCACATGTATGACAGGTATAAACATTTGACTTCTGATTGGCTATTACTATCTTCACAGGTATGACAGATATAAACATTTGACTTCTGATTGGCTATTACTATCTTCACAGGTATGACAGATATAAACATTTGACTTCTGATTGGCTATTATTATCTTCACATGTATGACAGGTATAAACATTTGATTTCTGATTGGCTATTACTATCTTCACAGGTATGACAGATATAAACATTTGACTTCTGATTGGCTATTGCTATCTTAACATGTAAGACAATATACACATTTGATATTCGATTGGCTATTCTTATCTTCATATGTAATTGTATATCATGTATACACATTTGACATCTGATTGACTATTCCTAACCTCACAGTTGGTGTCCAAAGTGTTATAAGTGTGAGTGACGGTTATTTTTGTGGCTTAAAAATCACAGGTACGTAAAACCAACCAAAGTTCAAACATTGTTTTACTGGGATAATCCACCAAAATTATAGTAAAAGGTACGCGTATGAAAATTGATGGAAAGTTATGGCATGTACAAAATATATGAAGTGTATATTACTTATAATGGATCTACATGTATCTGGCTTTCCCTATACTACAGTCTTTGTATTAGAAACATAGAAATATCAAACAAAGTGATATAATACAACTTAAAACCACAGTTCCCTCAGGCATACATTTGGATATATAAATGTACATGTATGTATAGACTGTGTATGTATAGACTATGTGTACGTATAGATTGTTTATGTATAGACTGTATGTATAGACTATGTGTATGTATAGACTATATGTATGTATAGACTATATGTATGTATAGATTATATGTATGTATAGACTATGTGTATGTATAGACTGTTTATGTATAGACTGTATGTATAGACTATGTGTATGTTTGGACTATGTGTATGTATAAACTATGTGTATGTATAGACTATGTGTATGTATAGACTACATGTATGTATAGACTGTGTATGTATAGACTATGTGTATGTATAGACTGTATGTATGTATAGACTGTGTATGTATAGACTACATGTATGTATAGACTGTGTGTATGTATAGACTATGTGTATGTATAGACTGTGTATGTATAGACTGTGTATGTATAGACTATGTGTATGTATAGACTGTATGTATGTATAGACTGTGTATGTATAGACTACATGTATGTATAGACTGTGTATGTATAGACTATGTGTATGTATAGACTATGTGTATGTATAGACTACGTGTATGTATAGACTACGTGTATGTATAGACTATGTGTATGTATAGACTATGTGTATGTATAGACTATGTGTATGTATAGACTACGTGTATGTATAGACTACGTGTATGTATAGACTATGTGTATGTATAGACTATGTGTATGTATAGACTATGTGCATGTATAGACTATGTGTATGTATAGACTATGTGTATGTATAGACTATGTGTATGTATAGACTACATGTATGTACATGTATAGGACATGAGCCATCATTGAATGTACATGTACATGTATGGTTATGGTCAATATTAGAATACATACAATAATCTCCTACTAGTATTACATGTTGGGTCATTACTAACCTATGATTTCCAAAAAAACAAAAAATTGTAAAAAAATAACTGTATATTTTATACAAATGTTCACAGACTCTACCAGAAGGGGGAGGGGGGGGGGCATTGGTAGGTGTTATATGTACCTGACATAAGACAGTCCATTCTCTTGACAATACTTCTCCAAAGCTAATGCTTTTCCACCATTCATGTTTGACATAAATCCCGGCAAAAATAGTAAACCTGGACTTGAACCTTCCATAGCTCTGTATGCCAGTGAACTACCATTTCCACGGGATAAAAACTTTGGTGGTGACTGATCCGACATGGAACACATTGTCCTTGCTAATTTTGATATACTATATGTAGTACATTTACCTGTAACAAGAAATAAAACATACTGATAAAACAAGATTCAGGGAACTTCCAACTGTAGCTGGAGTCCTGGACAATATTAATATCCGTGAGCTAGTTAATATTCATGATATAATTAGCATAACAATTAATAATTAGTAATGAAGAGAAACATTTGTATATAAGACTTTCACACATGTACATTTGACAGGTCACATATTGCATTTTTCCACTGTCTCACTGCAGCATTTTTCACAATTCTCTTTTCTCTTATTTTTCATTGTTACCATGGCATTCAAACGCTAAAATTATTGCAGCTATCCCTGTCGTGGAGTCATAATGGATGAATGATTAGAGTGACCGGCTTGGAATCTACAGGTTGCAGGTTCAAGCCCCGTCGCTGCCTACTGTTTGTTTCTGAGTGGCTAGAGTCCTTGGGCAAAATTTGAACCACAACTGTGCCTCAGTGACCCCAGCTGTATAATCGGGAACCTGGTAGGATGTAGGTTGCAATGTGAAGGCTTTAATCCTATGCGCATAAATGGCTGTAATGGATTGTATGCTCCCCGGGGAGTTGAGGAAGACTTAAGGGCGGTTGTGCCGTTCTGATCAGAGCCAGGGGTAATAATTGTAAATTGCTTTGAGCACGGCGTGGGAAAGCACTATATAAGAACCCAACATCATCATTATTTATTATCATCAATATCATCTCAATAATAGATCTGAGTAACGTTCCTTTCAAAACAGATATGAATCCACAATCGAGGCAACATATTACACGTCTTTGTGGTCACTGACCGGGGTCATATCTCACAATCAAATTCAGAAACATTTTGAAGTACAACAATGTTCTTTCTTAATTATTGCAAACTCGTTCCAGGGTTCGTTTTGAGTTTGGACCCCGGAAGTTGGTGGAACGAAAAAAGCTCAAAAGCATGGAAAAAACAAAAAAACTCAAACTCAAAACTAACGCTATAATTATTGCAGCTACTGTCAACCTACCAGATGTGACAATTATTTTTTTAAATACCGTTTTCCTCAGTAAAGGAAGTCTGCTGAGCATAATGAAATGTGATCAATCGGTGTGCATGCTCAACTTTGATAATGTCATGTGGGCTGCCATTTTGAAACTTCCCACAAAACACTGCGATTGAGAGCAATACATAAAAATCCCAAAACTAATTAGTGAATGAAATTATCGGAATATTGCATTATGATATAGCACCAAACAAGGCGATCCTGAATGGTAGATTTGTTATTCATTAGTTACTCATTATGCAATATTACAAATCGAGCTCTTCAAAGAGCTTCCGGTTTCATAGGTCATAGGTCACAGTTTCCGGAAAGTTGACGCTTGTCTTATTTACAGACTGGACGCTGTACATCAGTAACGTAACATTCGCTGTTGATTTGAACCAGTTGTCGGCTACAATGAGCAGACGGAGGGTATGTTTTTGATTATTTCAAGCTACTAACCATTCAAAACACTTACACGTTAACTGAAAGACATGCAATATTCTGAATTTTAGCGTAATTTAGTTCATAACACCCACGCCTCAGTCAAGACGCTGGGACGCGGCCTCAATGTTATTGTCTGGCAACACACATTGATTAATCGCTGCAACTGTGGCGGGAAAACATCTCTCTTGCATAAATGACAGGTAGTCGCGTTTCCCAAAACAAAAATTCGTAGTTACAGTTGCATGTTGTCTGAAAATTATCGACTGTATCGCAAACTATCGTAAAAATTGCAAAATAGCACTACCAACCACAAGACGTGACCTTGTATGGGTTTAAAAACTAATTTGCATAAGAAAGCAAACGATTCAATAACGTTGTAACGTGGTTTAGGCGCACGCAAATCGAAACTGCACAAAGAGTGTTCACCATCTCACTTGCCTATATTGGTGTTTCCGTGACACATTCAGAGTGTGCTTGCTTCGGCAGCACATATACTAAAATTGGAACGATACAGAGAAGATTAGCATGGCCCCCTGCGGAAGGATGACACGCACAATCGTGAAGCGTTCCACATTTTTGCAAAATCTATCTAAAAATTTGTCATATAAATCATCGATGTTTCACTTGTGTATTGTTCATTTTGGGGATGGGGGTTTGTCCTAAACGACCAAAGTTCATTTATTGAGCTTGTGTGATATTATCATATTATAATCTTTATTTATACTGGATGCCAGGATAGTACTACAAAATGTATATAAATACTTTAAGTTGTCTCCCAAGAAGTCTAGTGAGGGTTGGATGCAGTATTGTAGTGGTTTCATTACATTGCCCTCAGTCCTCCGCTAGAACCAGCCCCGTAAGAAATAAAAAGTAAAAAGAGCAATACAAAATAAAATATAAAGAAGAAAAAATGTATTGTAAATAAAAACAAAGCTACAATTATTACAGCTAAGTGAGCGCCATCCCTCATGGGTTCAGTGTTAATGCAGGAGGACACCAGAGTACCTGTGGAAAACGTGCATTGTTTGATAGAGTCAAACTGAACGACACTCTTCTTACTTATGGCGTGGTAAATTTAATGAAACCCTGAATGGGTTCGAATCCAAACCACAGTGGTAAGTGGTTTAACAACTTGGCCACCGACAACCCACATTATGTGATCATCTCTTACTAATCCCACTTTCACTTTAGAATGTGTTACAAGGATATAAAATTGTAACTGGCAAGTTTTATTGTGCTCTTACCTCATTTGTTTTTACAGCGTACACGTCAAGTGAGCAGTTCAGAATCAGAAGACATAACCACTGAAGATGATTCTGAATTATCTGTTGATGTAGAAGGAAGCTCTGAAGATGATGAATTTAGAGAAAGACGAGTTACAAGAAGTTCTGCTAGGGTTGAACAACCTCAGAACCAATGTGAGTTTTTACTTGATTATCAACCTATTGTCATCAATTCAACTGATTCAAAATTGACCACTAATAATGTAAAATGTTAATTTTTTGTTTTGTTTTTGATGATATACCATTAATTGTCTATGGATACACTTATATTTGCCTTGACCATCTGATAATCTACATGTTTATATTTGAATAGGAAGCTAAAGTCAAAGGTTCCAAAACCTTTAGGGCTATGCATGTACATGTACATTTAGTCATGGCTTAGAATGTTTTCCATTTTATGGCTGCCGACTAGTTCCCAAAGAATTAGGTTTTTATTCATGAGCCTTATGTATTGTGTTTATGCGGAAGAAGTCACTACTTACTTTCATGTTTATTGTTTTTTAACTTTTTAAGAGAAAATTTCCATATTTCACAGTATCGTGTATCATTTTGCTTCCTTTTCAGTACTACCAATCAAAGAAATGACACCAAATATTAATAAAGATAGTGGAAAATCTCCAGGAAAGACAAGGAAAGCCAAATCAGTTGTTAATTCTGACAGTGAATCGTGCGAGTCTACGGTCTCAGAGCCAACAAAACGAGGACAGAAAAGGAAAACAAAGGATCCATCTCTTTTAGAGTACACATTAAGGAAAAAACTGATGAAAGTAGAAGAAATGAAATGTCCTGTACCAGGCTGTGATTCTTCAGGTAAGTCTAGTCACTTCATATCCAAGTTCAGTGTGCCCTCTAAGTCCTTACCACTTCATATCCAAGTTCAGTCTGCCCTCTAAGTCCTAGCCACTTCATATCCAAGTTCAGTCTGCCCTCTAAGTCTAAGCCAATTTGACACACCACTAACGCACAAACTTCTAGTGACCCACCAATATTTGGTGTTCTCCTATTTCTTACTATGTGGTGACTCACAAGAAATCCCAGTTTTTCTCATTTTGACTCACAACAACAAAATTTTGCTATCGTTAGAGGGCACACTGTACTGGTGACTCACAAGAAATACCAGTTTTTATCATTTTGACTTGCAACAACAACATTTGGCTATTGCTAGAGGGCGCACTGTCCATGTTATACAAAAGTACACATTCAAGAAAATTCATAGTTGGAAAGATAAAATGTATATAATTGTGTTGTTGCAAACTTCCATATATTATAATAGGCATTGGCACATGGATGTTTCTTGGCTGACTTTATACTGGATAGTTCTTTAAGTATATAAACACTTATCTCCCAAGAAGTCATCCCTCATGGGTTCAGTGCAGGAGGTAACCTGAGTAACCAGGGAAAACCTACATTACTCAGTAGACTCAAACTGAATGACACTCTTCTTACTTGCAGCATACAAATGTAGTAAATTTAATCCAACCCTGAATGGATGTGAACCCTGACCACAGTGGTAAGAAATTGGTTTAACCACTCAGCCACCCACAACCCCTTTTATAATTGTATGTTTTGCTTTGAACAGGTCATCTGACGGGCAAGTTTGAAAGTCATCGAACTATTTCAGGATGTCCACTTTACCATAACACCACACCAGATGAATGTGTTGAGAAGGCCAGACAACGAGAAGAGAAATCTAAAAGTAGAGCTGTAGAAAGAGTATCAGAGGTTAGCAGAATGAGTCTAAGACAAGCTGTGAGTAGTTATTACATGTATTGTTTTAATTATGTTTTATAAAAGCACATGGGTGAGCAGGAAGTTGAAGCTGACCTATATTTTGTACTTTGTGTAATCATATCAATAACATTGATTTATTAATTTCAACATGTCACATTATTAATAGTTTTAGTTTGTTTCTGTCTTAGCATGTCCAAAGTTATGTATTATACCATGTGACAGCAGCCTCTGTCGAGGAACACCATATCATATTCATGATCACAGCCTCGTAGATTGATTTATTAAACTCCAATAACACCCATAGCTGTTATTGTACACTTAATTATATTGGACACGTTATCATTTCACTATTTCTGGAAATGTTTTTTTCTTCTCAGAGTCCATCTAGACATCAACAACAAAAGAAGTACAAGATTCATGACCTTCGGAGACAGAGGAGAGAACTGAGTTTGGAACAGAAGAAAGAAAATGAGATACACAGACAGCAGTATGCCAAGACTAGACAGCCATTATTAAAGGGTCTAACATCACAGTATGATCTAGAATTGTTTAAAGAAGCACAGGCCAGAGCTGCTGAAGAAATGGTATGTTAGATTGATGTGTTATGGGATACTTGTGGTTGAATATGATTATTCCGTGTCTCCTCTTTCTCACCCTTTCCCTTTCCTTCCCTTCCCTCCCCTCCCCAAATATTAGGACCCAAAGAAGCACAGGCCAGAGCTGCTGAATAAATTATATGTTAGACTGATGGGTTATGTGTTAGTACTTTGACAAATACACCACAGAGAGTGCTATAAGTATTCCAGCAACTACCCCAAATACACCACACTGGCACTCATGGGTCTTTAGGTCTTGTCAAACTACATGTATTGATTGCATTGCTGACAAGTTTTACTAGCCATACCTAGCTTTTTTCACCTTTGCTTATATTCATCCTTCAGTTCACATTGATAAATAAATACTTTTGAAATTTCTATTCTAGGAAAATGAAAGTCAAGATTTGATGTTTGAAGGTGGCGTGAAATCAATTGAGTTTGGTAAATATGAGCTTGATACATGGTATTCATCACCATATCCTGAGGAGTACGCTAGACTGTGTAAACTCTACTTGTGTGAGTTTTGTCTGAAATACATGAAGACTGCTACCATATTGAGAAGACATATGGCTAAATGCGTGTGGAGACATCCACCTGGTGATGAGGTTTACAGAAAGACAAATATATCGGTGTTTGAGGTTGATGGAATGAAGAATAAGGTAAGAAGGGGTTGACTATAGAAAGACAAATATATCCCCCAGTGAAATGCCACACCTATCCCATTTCTATAGTAACACTGCATTAAGGGGCTAAGTAAATAATTTTGGTATCAATCAAAAGTCATTGTAACATCACACAACACAGGAAATATTTAAATTCATAACTTAATTTAAACACAGTGTATATAACGTTTCCGCCAGGTAATTGGAATTTTTCGTAATTAATCTGGAATGCGTTACTTATACCAGTCCCCTTGTCAAATCTTGATATTTATCAAAACAGATTCGTGTCATCGATACGTGTATCCTTGTTCACTGATACGTTGGTCTACTGTTTATTTTTCTGACTCTTTTTCTTCATTTTTCAGATTTACTGCCAGAATCTGTGTCTACTTGCCAAGTTGTTTTTGGATCATAAAACATTATATTACGACGTTGAACCTTTTCTCTTTTATGTGATGACAGAAACAGATAACACAGGATGTCATATTATTGGATATTTTTCTAAGGTAAAATTTCTCTTTGAATGAAAAATTGAGTACCTCTATTTTTTAAAGTGTGAGCCCACTCTTTCAACTCTGAGTACCTGCAATAGCATTTTACATCATGCTAGAGAGTCACAATAGAATAAGAATATAGACTTATTGTCACATATGTATAGAGTAATGCATGGGAAATGCATGGAGTGAATTTTATGGTGTCGATTTAGAAACCAAATGTTATTTTAATGATGCGCTTAGGCAGTAATATTCTATTTCAGGTACCAAGAATTGCTCCACACAATTTGTTGGGAATTATGTGTGGGGAGTCAAAGCAATAAATGAACAGCCACAATAACAAATTGCTCACGCTAATAGTTTCCTTTCGATAAAATATCAAACCAACTTTATTTTCTTTGTTTTATTTCTAGGAAAAGAATTCCTTTTTAAACTACAACGTATCATGTATATTGACACTACCCCAATACATGAGACAAGGTTTTGGGAAGATGTTGATTGATTTTAGTAAGTATCATTGATACCAATATAACCTTTGTTCATTTGTTTTTTCTTGTGATAAGCAGGGAACTGGGTTGACTATACATGGAGAGAAAGAGAGAGAGAGAGAGAGAGAGAGAGAGAGAGAGAGAGAGAGAGAGAGAGAGGGGGGAGGGAGGGAGACAGACAGAGTATGGTGTTAGGGTACAGTGGCCATATGGATTATAAATGGCTCTTACTTTGGATTTTAATTGATAACACAATCCCATTATATCTTTTTTAATTGGAAATACAATGTGAGAGAACATATACCAAGTCTGTGTTTGTAACTCAATAAATTGCAAAAAAAATGTGTAAAAAAAAAATTATTCAGTTACAAACAAGGACTTAATATATGTTCTTTCACATTGTATTTTCAATTAGAAGAATGTAATAGAGTTGTTTTATCAATTAAAGTTTCCAGATAAATAGCCATTTCACATCACTAGAAGGTAGTATACCTAGTTGTAAAAGTCAAGAAAGTGATGGAAACAATACAAGTGTGCAATCATTTCTGGTTAAATGGATTGACATTGTGAGTGTTGACTTCTGTTATTGCAGGTTACTTATTGACAAGAGTGGAGGAAAAAACTGGGTCTCCAGAGAAACCCCTGTCAGATCTTGGGTTGATTAGTTACAGGAGTTACTGGAAAGATATTTTACTAAGATATCTTGATAACTATCCTGAACGCGAGATTTCAATTAAAGGTATGTTACAAGTTAAAATCCTAAGAAAATAATAAGTCCCCAATTAACATGCACTGCCAAGAGGGGACTTATATGGTGGAGTCCGTCTGTCCATGCTATGAAATGACCAAATCTGTTCTCTATATATTTGATAACTCAAGAAGCTGAATAAACAAAGACTCCATTTAAATGTCTAAACCCAAAAGGTCAGCTTTCTTTTTATATCTTGGCCTTTGCCTTTGATCTCCATATTCAAGGACAAATAGCAAATTGGTCAATAAATTATGAAGTTTTATATCTAGAGACACCATTCAAATTTGTACAATAACTTTGCCATGAAACACACAAGTTGGGGACTGTGTGTTTGATTGAAGGCTTGTTTGTTATGATAGCAGTCATCAGACTCGGAAACACATGCTTCATGGTCCCACAGCACAACAAATGTAGGCTGTAACTAGGGACAAAGGCATGACGTCTGAGTTCCCTTGGGACAAAATAATTGTGAGCAGAAATTAACATGATTCTCAAGTGAATGCATTGCACTTGCCATAGGTAAAACTAATAGTTCATAAAGTGAAAATACACACACAAAAATCACTTTAATTGTAAATGTATATTTAACAACCACTGAGCTTTGAATTGTTGAAATAGTTGATTGTCACAGCAAAGGTGATTGTACAAAACCTATGCCAGAGTGTCATTTAGGCAATCGTTAGATGGGGTTTTATGTCAGTTGAAATAAGGTTATTTTTGCATAATGTTGCCATCATGTGATAAATATGTTAAAATCCTGTTGAAGTATAACTTAGTTGTGTGACTGTATGCCTGATTGAGAGGATGTTTTTAAAATCATTCTTAAATGTTTTAATTGTAGAAATTCTACATTCTACAATCAGTTCACACATTCTTTACTCATAAATTACACTTTAACACATCTAGTGTTAGATCAGTCTTTTTCTTTTCCTTGTTTGACCGGACTTTGTATTTTATAGTGGGTCCCATTCAAATGCATTGCGTCCTGGACGCGGAATAATGCGTTAATGCGACCCCTGAGAATGCAGTCACTTTGCAAGAGCCATTTTGAAAGAATTGCAATATTTTGACCTATCTACTATGTCCCTAGATCCTACAATAGTGTTATGATTGTCAGTGAGTTCATACACTCACAAACATCACAGTGGTTTCAAACTTACTGTTATAAAGTGTTTATATTTTGCTATCTACATCATTGTTGAAACCATGATTGTTGTATATTTACTACTACAGATATAAGTCAAGAGACAGGTGTCAACCCATATGATATTGTTAGTACTCTACAAGCCTTACAGATGTTGAAGTACTGGAAAGGTAAACATCTTGTCTTGAAACGACAGGTAAGAAACAGGATGTAAGGAATATATGTAGGGAAAAGGGGTGGGTGGAGGAAGGGAGCGAGAGACAGACAGACAGACAGAGAGACAGAGAAAGACAGGCAGAGAGAGAGACAGACTGACTGACAGACAGACAGACAGACAGACAGAGACAGACTGAGAAAGACAGGCAGAGAGAGCCAGTACTTACTGTGTTTATATTTCAATTAAAATTAGTACTTTACCAGGGTGTCCTTATCTGAATGTGTTATTTCTATGTTCACATTTCAACAGGACATAATTAATGAACATATTGACAAACAAACAAAGAAGAAACAGAATCACAGAATTGATCCAGATTGTCTAAAGTGGACACCACCCGTACATCGGTAAAATAATTGCCTAAAGTGGACACCACCCGTACATCGGTAAAGTCATTATCAGTGGACACCACCCATACATCGGTAAAGTCATTATCAGTGGACACCACTCATACTTTGGTAAAGACATTATCAGTGGACACCACCCGTACATCGGTAAAGTTATTATCAATGGATGCCTCCCATACAACGTTAAAATTATCATCAGTGGACACCTTCTATACCATGCTGAAATCTTTGCCTGTATATAGTTACTAGAAGTATATTTGGATGGACACATCCCATTTTAAAGGTGAAATCATTGCCTGTAAAAAGTTACTTTATTTTGGCCAGTCATAAAACGTTGAAATCACTGTCAAGGGAAAGTTTGTTTGGAATAAACATTGACTCTAAAGTGGATCTTTTATCCTGAGGAAGGAAAACTGACACTGCCGTTGCCATTTACAACTTTTAACAATTTGTGATTTTTTTTTGTAGATTTAAACATGTATAACTAGTTCTTTTACAAGTAATGTGTTTTGTATTACCCTTAGATAAAAGTGTGCTTACTTAACTCAGAAATACTTTATCAAAGTATTGTGACCCTGAGCAAATGTAACATGATTTTATTTTATTTTACAAAGTAACAACTGCATGAAATATCTGTTTTTTAATACCAACATGGATCCCATTTTTCTTGTTTTGTGATGTGTCCACCGTGACTAAGTTCCATAGAGGGCGCTATCTTGGAAAAATAGAGACAAGAGGTTCAAGTTTTCACTCAAGTTTGGTTCTCCCATATAAATCATAGAGGGCGCCGTCTTGTATAATCAGAAAGGGATTATATGTTTTGTGGTGTTCTCATACAAACCATAGAGAGCAGGGTAATGTATCTTTGGAGACATATAGGTTCTATGTATTCTCTACTCCTGTATAGTGTTCATGCACACAAAGTTAGGGGTACTCCTGTGTAGTGTTCATGCACACAAAGTTAGGGTACTCCCATATAGTGTTCTTGCTCACAAAGTTAGGGTACTCCTATGTAGTGTTCATGCACACAAAGTTAGGGGTACTCCTGTGTAGTGTTCATGCACACAAAGTTAGGGTACTCCCATATAGTGTTCTTGCTCACAAAGTTAGGGTACTCCTATGTAGTGTTCATGCACACGAAGTTAGGGGTACTCCCATATAGTGTTCATGCACACAAAGTTAGGGATACTTTCATAGAGTGTTTATGCACACAAAGTTAGGGGTACACCAATAGTGTTCATGCACACAAACTTAGGGGTACTCACATAGTGTTCATGCACACAAGCCAGGGGTACTCCTGTATAATGTTCATACACACAGAGTTAGGGTACTCATTTATTGTTCATTCACACAAGTTAGTGGTACTCTTACTGTTCACACTCAAGTCAAAGGGTACTCTTTTAATCATTTCTAACAGAATTTACCATATGTTAAGAATTTAATATAACGTACATGAACATATTATTTGTTTGTAGCATTGTATAAGGGTCTACAAGTTTGTAAACCTCTCCACTTACTATAGAGTTTAATGCTATAAACCTGGCAATGTTACTTTCACACATTTCACTAGTGCACTGGAAAACAAAATCTCAAAAATAAGTAGTGACTAAAATGCCTTCCTGTACATGAACACAACGTAGCAATCTGATAATTAGTAAAATTTAGTCTTTGAGAACTAGCTGAAGACTGTAAAATCTCACAATTTTCTCTAGTGGCAAAATGTCTATGTTTATGGTTAACTACTTATATAATGTTTGACTACATATGCATTTAACAACTTTAAAGTTGAACGTTTTAGATGTAAAATAAATTGTTCAAACTTTCACAAGAATTGTTTAAAATGTGTCTTTGTTGATTTGTGAGTCATCCAGTCCAGAAAAAATTGTGTTGATAAGATATTGATTTCTTTTTCAATATTGCACTTTCCAGGTACTTTCCATCATTATCTTTCTCGGTATCCCACGCGACGTGTATAAAAACGAAAGTTTCTGCCATGAGCTATGTGAGGGCGCTACCCTAGTGATGATTACCTTAGCTGACATGCAAATTAAAATCGATCGATGATTGATGCAATATTGTTCTTACGTCATTAGATGGCAAGAGCCGAACAAAAAAATGATAATATAAATTTTGAACTACAACCATGCAGCTACTGGAAGGTTTTTTTACGAAAAGTACTATAAGAATAATATCACATAGCTGACAATATACGGCAATACGCCGTATTCCGGTTATCGAAGAAGCCCCGAAAAGATAAAAGATATGATTGTTTGGCCACTAGGGGCGCTGTTTTAGAACCGGAAGTGAGGGCCAGAATTGTAGCGCATTGTTGTAAAGCATAGAGTCTATAGGCATCGTAACCACTGACTAAAGATTTTCTGTCATTCCCCGTAACTTTACGCTATAATATTGCATTATCGCCCATCAAATAACGAAATAGCAAATTAACCTCTTGTTCTCCTAATATTTCGCGTAAGTTTGGCTCTGCAATTGGACCGTGAGGAAAACCCAAAAGTAGCAACATTTTGAAACGGGTAGTACACTGACATCTCACTCACGTTTTCAGTGTGACCTCGTCCATTTGCGTTACCGTTGGAGAAATTGTAGCGATTGCTTCCAGTCAAACATCGGAACGGAAAAAGGTACAAAAACAGACGAAAGAACCCTCAAAATCATAATATACGCTACAGTTATTGCAGCTTGTATAAAACCAATCTGATTAAAATCCGACGTAGATGTCGGCTAATCGTTCATTGCTATTTTACTTTCGTTATTGTGCCTGAATTGACCTTCGTGGTACATGTTTGATCGCCTCCTCTACCGATCAGGACAAAAACGTAAACATGTACCACGAAGGTCAATTCAGGCAAAATAACGAAGGTAAAATAGCAATGAACGATTAGCCGACATCTACATCGGATTTTAATCAGATCGGTATAAGACATGGTATGATGAGTGAACCACGTAAACGTTATATGGAAGGCCGATTCATTGAAGGGGTGGGCGGTGTGGTACATCAATCACAATAACAATATTTATGATTCGTTGCCGACTTCAATGGGTTTTTTTATACACTGATGGTCCTGAATGAAGAATAGCAAGCTAACCAAAGTGTGATAGTAAAGATGAGTATATCAATACAAATATGTTTATGCCAACTTATAACCAGTACATGAAATGTTTTTTTCCGGACAAAGTTTTATGATTTCACCCGTGGTGCTACACCACTGTTCTAATAAACAAGGAAGGCCTAAGTATGCGGCGACATCAGTTACAATATAAACATGTGGCTTGGTAATTGTCGACCGAACTCTCAATATTGCAATGACTGTAGCTGGAAGCTGTTCAATCTGATTAAAATCCGATGTAGATGTCGGCTAATCGTTCATTGCTATTTTACCTTCGTTATTTTGCCTGATATCATTTTTCTTGGTACATGTTTACATTTTTTAGCCTGATCGTAGAGGAGGCGATCAGGCAAGCTAAAAACATGTACCAAGAAGGTCAATTCAGGCAAAATAACGAAGGTAAAATAGCAATGAACGATCAGCCAACATCTACATCGGATTTTAATCAGATTGGAAGCTGTTGTCAGATTTGTAATTTTCTAATCGTTCTTTTGTCAAGCAACAGACACCAGTAAGGTAAAGAAATACGTTTATCATGTCTACATCGGGTATATTTCGAAGGTCCTCCGTCCAACTTTCAATGTTTCCACTGTCGATTAGTTCTATCTTTTGATGCCCGACATCCACTATTCGTCTCCTCGTCCGTTCTCTCAGAAAATTATCATTTTCTAGTGTTTCAAGACCAAGGTTGACAGCATTTCTGGCGATATCTAGTAGATTTAGAAGTAGTAATTTTCCACTCTTTTATGAATGCACGGAGTTCTTTTACGCCCATTTTGTTGACAGCTTCATACATCGCCATACTATTAGATGCCATGACGAAAATTCTGGCCCTCACTTTGTCAGATATGGTGCGCCCTCTCGCGATACTTTCCTGCGAAACAACCGGAAGTTCGATAACCGGAATACGCCGTATTGCACACGCATGCGTTATACCTTTCTAGTTATCTGACAATACAATTCTGACCCTGTGTCTATAATATTACCTTAGTTGTTTTTCAATAACCCCTTTACGTTTTCCTATTACCCCTTTACGTTTTCCTTTACATAGTAAACAGCAGGCTCTTGACGCCATTATAGCTTATTACGCTACGTGTGTCTGTCGCCAAAACTGTGTTATTACAACCTGTTGAAAGAAGCCGACACATCATCTAACTTAGTCTTCTAAACGAGGTGTTTTGTTACAACAAAAATACACCTAGAATCCTTATCGGTACGTTTGAAGAGTTCACAATCTTTGCACCCAACCATGATGACGTCATCTGTAAGGATGATAAAATTTAATGAAAAATAAGTTGTATCATTTTAATTTGTTCATACTCTGAACTTACACGATACGTCAAATTACAACTAAAGGTTTATTACTTCCAGCCTTCTCCAGTAAAATACAGGGTACAATAGTTTGACTTTCACATCTTGTGAACATTTTGTCACGCACACCTCTTCCTCGAGTACCTTTCCCGCCAAAAAAAATCGACGAAATATTGTTTCTACAAATTATTCGGTGTCTTTACTTAACCTTGTAGAGTGAAATAATATACCTGTGTTTTCTTTATATGAGTTGGTTTCAAACTTTTACTTGATATAAAGTAAATCCTACGTACTGTAGGTATGACATTGTCAACAGCAAGACATTGACACTAAGTACTTTAGGTATGACATTGCCAACAGCAAGACATTGACACTACGTACTGTAGGTATGACATTGTCAACAGCAAGACATTGACACTACGTACTGTAGGTTTGACATTGTCAACAGCAAGACATTGACACTACGTACTTTAGGTATGACATTGCCAACAGCAAGACATAGACACTACGTACTTTAGGTATGACATTGTCAACAGCAAGACATTGACACTACGTATGTAGGTATGACATTGTCAACAGCAAGACATTGACACTACGTACTTTAGGTATGACATTGCCGACAGCAAGACATTGACATTGTAGTTGAGTAGGTGCTTAATATAATACAATGACATTGCCGGCGATAAGTTGTCTTTTATAACTATTTAATTCAACTTCTTGATCACCCTCAAGGTATACTGACAATATATTCATGATCACACATTATTAACCATTTCTGTACTACGATCTATAACATCTATTTAATTACAATACAGTACTTGCATTATTTATATTTCCGATTTAACATTTAACATTTAGCTATAGAAAATAAATAAATGTTAAATATTTCTGATTACATTGAGATATATTGAAAATGTCTGACTTCTATCAATTTTGGCGGGAAATATTCAAATGTTAATATTACAGTAAATGTAGTTAATATTTTTTTTCTGGTTACAATTAAAATTTACACACATCTACTATAATTTTGGCGGGAAATAAGCAACTCTGACGACATATAATATTTAGCCTACAGTACATATCTGTACTTTTCATTTTTCACTTTTTTATAAGAAAAATATCTCTTTGAACAAGACGAAAGAAAAGACGATTACAGTTCACACCGAGTTTATTATTAATCAAGTCTCTTTTTCTAGTTTTAATTTCCTTTGAGATGAGGCGAAAATTGTTTTTAAAATGTCAGGCACAAAATTTTGGCGCTGTCGACGTGGGAAGATCTAACCTTCCAACGCACACATTTTTTTCACTGTTGCATTATCAATCGTAATCTCGATTTCAGCATGAGCTTAAATCATTTCCTGAGAATACAGTGTTCTTATTACAATAAAAAAATTTAAGAGAGAGAGAGAGAGAGAGAGAGAGAGAGAGAGAGAGAGAGAGAGAGAGAGAGAGAGAGAGAGAGAGAGAGAGAGAGAGAGAGAGAGAGAGAGAGAGGGGGGGAGAGAGAGAAAGAGAGTGAGAGAGAGAGTGAGAGAGAGAGTGAGAGAGAGTGAGAGAGAGAGTGTGAGAGAGTGAGAGAGAGTGAGAGAGAGAGAGTGAGAGAGAGAGTGAGAGAGAGTGTGAGAGAGGGTGAGAGAGAGAGGGTGAGAGAGAGAGAGAGCGAGAGAGAGAGAGTGAGAGAGAGAGAGTGAGAGAGTGAGAGAGAGAGAGTAAGAGAGAGAGTGGGAGAGAGAGTGAGAGAGAGAGAGTGAGAGAGAGAGAGTGAGTGAGAGAGAGTGAGAGAGAGAGCGAGAGAGAGAGAGAGAGAGTGTGAGAGAGACAGAGACAGAGACAGAGAGAGAGTGAGAGTGAGTGAGAGACAGACAGACAGACAGACAGACAGACAGACAGACAGACAGGCAGGCAGGCAGGCAGGCAGGCAGACAGACAGACAGACAGACAGACAGACAGACAGACAGAGACATAGAGACAGACAGAAAGACAGAGAGAGAGATTTGAACAAGCTTGTATAAATTTAAAGTATACCTCGCTGTTACACAGTAATTACAGTTTTTCGTTGAGTAGAAAGACCTCGAGGAGTGACGGTATAAACTCACTATCACATACTAATCGCCAAAACACAGCTGTATATTGAATGCATAAACAATATCTAGTCCATAGCTTTAGGTAGTGTAATCGGCTTTGAAGGCTCATGAAATGTAAACGGTGTGTTGTATCTGAGTTGTTAAAAGACATTTTTTTAATCGTTGCTAGTTTTGATTGAAAAGCATGATATAATAGTATGTATTCACTGTAGACTTAGTCTAGTTTATCATCATGTAGTATCGAACTGTCACAAGAAAACCTTTCCACCTTGCCTTAGGCGATGGAATGGATGTCATCTATGTACACTTTACTATCAGATAGTTACTTTAATCACCGTGGGCGAAAAGAATATTATTTTACTATAGTGAAGTCTGAGGTGTAATGAATGTAGCTCCTTTAACATTCAAATGAAAGGAAATTGAGTTTCGTGTTTATTCTTACATGTTTTGATACTGTGTTATAATCCACATAGTTGGTAACGAAGTGTCCTTTCCGTCCACAAGTCTTTTAATACATTGGCACGAGAATCACGTTCAAATGCAGAGAGCGAGCGCTGTATGCAATCATTCACACATCAACGCATGTGTAATTTCCTGTTCAGAGAGTGAGCGCTAGCACAAGAAACAAAAACTTTCTTTTTATACGAAGAACAATAATTTCTACCCCTGGTTTTATCATAAATTCTTGTAAGACAAGTTATTCAGTTTTTATTGGCATATTTACAGAGAACTCAGATTTACCTATATAGTTAATATATTGTAAACAAAAAAAAAAGAATTAAATTACGGTCATCCTGCGTAATCACCCTATATGAAATAGCTCTCGATAGAATCTCCACAGTGACTATTTCACAAACAGGAAAGCATATTGTATTTGTTGTTTCATAGAAACAGGGTTGATATTAATATGTAATTTCTCTGTTGTTCATGTTTGTCAGTGTTAATACAACTGTCTGTCTGTCTGTCTGTCTGTCTGTCTGTCTGTCTGTCTCTCTGTCTCTCTGTCTCATTGTCTCTGTGTGTTTGTTTTGGGATTATTTTGGACATCATTAACTAAACCTAAGCCTACTGTGGTACAATCTGTCTTTGTATTTCCGTAATATGTTTACCAGTCTTGCAGTAAGACCTCGGATATTTACTCCGAAGATTTCCCCAAGAAAAAGTCGAAGGCTGACAGTATTTCTAAAGTAGAATAGACAAATGCAACCGTATTATACAATATTATACTGAATTTATTTCATCGAAAACTAAATTTAGAGGAATGACATTTAAGAATCTAATTAGAATGCGATAAAAACTGAATACATGTATAATACAAGAATTAAATATCAACTATTTCCAAGCTTTCTTAGAATCAGTATTTGCTATCGATTAAACAAGAAAACTATGAAGCTGAATAAATCAAAGCTTTGTAACAAAAAAAATCGTTATTCCCCACATTAACGTCACGATAATTTGATCATTCCTTCCGGCAAACAAACTTAAAATGGTTCCATTAAAATGCGTCGTTTCACCTTTTCCCTTCTATGTATTGTCAGACTGTCTCGTTAAGTCTTTGGTCTGTACTTGAAATGTTCATTCTAAAGTTGATACAATACTTACTATATATAGTATACATATAGACAGATCATTCGCCATTTTGGCGCCATCATTCTATGTTATTTTTTATGGAATGGAAATCAAGGATCGTACTCACAAGTTTTTTATCTAAAGAATTCAATTAATTTCTTGCCTTGAGCTCTGCTTGACAAATTTTGACTTTCCTTCGTTAATAGAAGTAACATCATTAGACATCACCATGAGACGTGATTGACACTTGTTTAGTAATATAAAGAATGACCTATATCTAGATGACAAATTTCCACACTTAAACAGGGTCTGTATGTATGTATGTATGTATGTATGTATGTATGTATGTATGTATGTATGTATGTATGTACATGAGTTTGTTTGTGTCTGTGTGTGTGTGTGTGTCTGTCTGTCTGTCTGTATATTTGTCTGTCTGTCTGTCTGTCTGTCTGTCTGTCTGTCTGTCTGTCTGTCTGTCTGTCTGTCTGTCTGTCTGTCTGTCTGTCCCAGTATAATAAGTATTCATAGGTTGCTCTAGTAACCAAATTATTCAACATGCCCGCTCTACCCATCTAATCAAACTCTGTAAACGTAAAAAACCATTGCCCGTGTTTTCCAGAAAGCACAAACTAATTTGTTTAAGAAAAGAAAGAAAGCGTCTCAACTTGTGTATTTTCTGTTTACTAATCTTTGATGATATTGTGTACTTGACGTCAATGTGTAAGCAAAGAATAATCACACATGTTGCATTAAGTATATTAAGGAATAAAACATTATCAGAAATAGTCCAACACAGTCACTATAGTATATAGACTTGATCAGTCTAGAAAGTTTGTCGACCAACTTTTCGTAATTGACTTGAAATCTGGAACTTTATATAGTTGTTGATTGTCACATTGTGTATTTTATAAGCAGTTTTAATATATACAACAAACAGTAAAGTCTTTCTGGCCGAAACTTTATCTAGACATAAATACATACATTCACACATACATACATACATACATACATACATACATACATACATACATACATACATACATACATACAATACATACGTACGTACGTACGTACATACATACATACATACATACATACATACATACATACATACATACAATACATGCATACATACATACATACATACATACATACATACATACATACATACATACATACATACAATACATACGTACGTACGTACGTACATACATACATACATACATACATACATATATACATACATACAATACATGCATACATACATACATACATACATACATACATACATACATACATACATACATACATACAATACAATACATGCACACAATCGCAGACAAAAACATTTCTTCCTTGTCTGTGATACAATGTAGAGGCAGGCATGCATACATAGCTATTCTATAGATTTCAACGCACACAATTGTGATAAAGCGCAATTCCGCACCTTTCCGATCAAAGCACATTTCCGTCGATTTCTAGATGAAATAATATCGTGTCTCTACTAAATTATGTTGGCACTTCTGATATTCGCTGTTGAAATCAAAATACTCGAACGGAATGAAGTATTCTCCCTGACGTGAATACCAATTGTAATTACCACATGCTAAGTTGTGTAGTACACAATATAACGACGACTTATTATGTTTCCATGACGACAAAACCTTTGGGTTTCATGGAATAAACATTGTATATATCTTTGTTGCATTGATGGTTTGATCCTTACGTGTTAGGCCATCGTTGGTGTAATCATTTCCTACGAGAATTAGACATATTTGATCTTTGTACGTTGTGTTGACTAGGAAATTGTGGTAATTATGCTAGGCAGGAAAATCAGGTTTAATTGACCTTAGCTAGTAAAAAGATAAGTAAGCTCACATATGTTATATCTTCTTAAAGTATGTCGTAAAGTAATTAGAAAACTCCGAGTGTCTGTAATCTTGTCGTAGAAACCAACTGTGAACGCGTACGAAATACTATTAAGAAATTAAATCCACCCATGTATTCGTAACTATCTGTTAGTGTTGACAATATACGTGAAGACGACAAGTCATTTACTTGTACCTTTTCCGGGTTAAATATAAATACATTAAGTTTTAACTTCTTCAATTTTTTAACTTTGACTTCTCAATAATCAGAGTCACTTCCTTAAACTCTTTCATCACAAAGGTGTCTACTAAAGGTACGTTGTGTTAATATTGCAATATGGTATATGCAGTACAGTGAAAATAACTAACCTTCATTTTTGGTACCCTTGAAAATGTTCACCAGCTCGGTAAAACATAGTACTATATATAACGGTTCTTGTTGCACGACCAAAATATTCTAATTACCTGCAAGTAACGTTTCGCCTGACCTAGTCGGTTAACAGGCAAACGGATAGTTCGACAAAGCCTCAGGTCAGGCGAAACGTTACCTGCAGGTAATTAGAATGTTTTGGTCGTCCGGCAAGAACCATTATAGTGTAATTCATTTTTTTTCCAAACGGTTTTCGTCAACTACAGTTCTAATTCAATGTTAAGAATTTGGCATAAATATCAAATTTTGTTACCATGGATATTAAGGTTAAGTCATACAAATAACAGAGTCGTGTAAAGATTGCTGGCTGTTTATACTCCTAGCATGCAGTAACAACGAACAGTGACAAGGTCGTTGGAAAGTAATAAAAGACCATCTTTGAAATTTGCAAATATTACTGTCCCGAATCTATCGGATGAATTTTTTCGACATCAATGCCTCTAGTGGTAATCATCGACTATAGAAATCGGTTACCTCTACCTACCAATGTAGTAATGACTTATTTCAATTTTATTAGTACGTATTTCTGATTTATTCTATAAAAACGCATTTTACTCAGTAGCTGAGATAGTTCTTTGGCCTTATTAGTACAGGTTCTGACCACAGGTCAGGGCAGACCTATAAAGTGAAATAGACACTTATATGAAGGTATTATTAGATGGTATTCAAATGTTCTAAAAAAAAGGTTGTCAAGAAAGATACACACATATGAAGTTTTTGTGCGACTTTGTTCGAATTTTCAAAAAAGATTACACAGTGAAATAGACACACCTGTGAAGCTTTTGTTAGAAGGTAGTTATTCGAATCCTGTTAAAAGGTTGATAATTTAGAGTGAAATACACACATATATGAAGCTTTTGTGCAATTGTGTTCGAATTTTCTAAAGATTGTAAAGTAAATTTAAGTGATGTTGGAATTTGACGCCATACATAATACACCTCATACGTAATAGCTTATTATCAAACACAATGAGACAGTGTATAGTTTGGCGATAGTTGAGACACAAAAAGACGGACCGATATTCTCACACTGCCAATTTACCTTTTTAGTAATGGAAAAAGTTAAATTGAAAGACGACTGTTAATAACCCATCTATGAAGTCGACTGACTACCTGCACATGTTGTCAAACTGAAAGTATATTGTGAGGTATTTCTTATGACATGGTGATTGCTTTCTTGTAAGATATCAGTTATTTTACCCTATGCCACAGACAAGTAAGTAGACCTTCTTACATGTCTGTGCCTATGCATACCTTTTAATATGATATGACATGATCGACAGTGGGGCTTTTCATTGAAAATTTATCAGACAGTGTAATTAATGAACCAAGGCCAGACGAGGTGAGCAAATTTCTTCTAAACCTTTTAGCCTATTTGTACAACTGTATATAAGAGAGGTCGAGCAATGCAGAATTTCTGGAAATAACGTTTTAGGGTCCCCTGAGCGTACAGAATACAATTAAGATAAACTCAACTTTGCCTTTTGTTCCGCTTTCAGATTCTGGTAACTTTCGTGACGCCAGTGCGCAGATTGGGTACAGAATTCAACAACTTATAACTTTCAATTGTAATGAAATATTGTCATTAGATGGATGGATCGTCTGTCTTTCTTTCCATTGCAATTAGGAAATGATGTCCATGAATTGCTCCCTCTCATTTTTGTTACTTTCACCAATTGTATCATGCAGTTCAAAATTCAAATAAATCTATATATATATGTGTGTGTATGTATGTATGTATGTATGTATGTATGTATGTATGTATGTATGTATGTATGTATGTATGTGTGTGTGTGTGTGTGTGTATGCATGTGTGCATGTAGTCAAACCATTACTCCTTTCATAATACATAGAAATACTTTCCACCATTGCTTTGTACTTTACCGTCAACCAAAATAACCAAAAGCGTGTATTCACAAATTACATCAGTGAAATTATCTCTAGGTGTAAAACATTCATAGAAAGTGCTTTCAAGAAGTATTTTGCTTTTGAAGTGCGTTTTGTCCTTACACACCACAGTGCATTTTAAGTGATTCAAACAGAGGCCGTTTAGTATCACGTACGTCATCCATGAAAAGCAAGACATTTATAACGACACAGCTCTCTGAGCAAGTCCATAAAAGGTTTACTTATATTGTACTACACTTTGTATGATTGGCACCGTAATCAGTGTCAAGTCCCTTAAGATAAAATAGAAAATTGGTCTCTGTTGGTTAAATTTTATTAAGGAAGGAAAGTGCTTCACTGGACACAAAGAAAACGTCTCATTACTTTTATGTACTTCTAAGTTTAAAGAAAAGAATGTAACAAAGGAAATAATAAGTTGTAATCAATTCTGTTCAGAACTCCTTCAAAGAGCATCTCCTTATGATTTTGAAATTCGTTAAGTCACTCACTAGTGAGGTCGGAAAATGAGATCATTCAACTGGTTAAGTGATAACATGGCAATGAAAATATAACCAAAACTTAATGGAATAAAACGTAATGGTGTTCCAGAATGTCAAGGAAACTGTCAAATTCAATAACACTGTATGATGAAATAAATATTAGCTGATTATATATCAACTTGATGATGTTGATATATCATGGGCAGCAGGGGGCAAAAGGCCGGGGGGGGGGGGGGCAATATACCGGGGCAACAGGCTGGGGGAAACGGGCCTTGAACAAATATGTAATTATATCATATATGTATTTCTGTTATACTTTACATGGGGTTTATACTTTTTTACTACTAGTATGATTACAGTATATAGTGCAGTGGTAATATAGTTCAGGTACCTAAATGTCTTTTGGTGAAATAGGAGTTCAATTCTTCAATTTTTGTATAAACTTAAAGATTTACCGTCTAAAGGTATATAATCATAGAAAATTAATTTCCAGGTCATTTATATACATGGAAAACATATAGGGGATAAAAGTTGTCCCTGCATTAATCCCTAATCTACTTGTGAAATAATCTGATACAAAACCAGTTACTAAGACGTAAGACCTTCACATACAAACATAGAATTACTGATAAGATCTTCCCTCATTCCTATTTTGGTATATCGATTCACATAATTGAATGTTTTGTTGTTTTGTTTTTTGAAATCTATGAATGTGCAATATAAACGCTTCCTATTCTACAGTGATTTAGCTTTTATAGTATTTAGAGCACAAGTCGCATCTGCATTGACCAAACCAGGGATAAATCCAAACTGTGAAGCAGTAATGATACCTTACATTGAAGATCATTGAGTTTATTATTCAATGTCGTTATCTATTTACTTGTTATTACAACAAATAAAACCTTACTTATTTATTAGCGAAACCGTTATTTTTACTGGTGAAACCACAAGAAAACCAAAATTGTACCATTAGTATAGCTACATATTTTCTAAACGTAGTTGACTTTAAACTGTACTAAATGTTTTGATAGTTATTGCATGTGCGTGATGAAAAAAGGTTACATTTAGATTAAAATGAAAAGGTATCATAAAGTTATTCGTCGTAAATCATGTATTTTTAGTTCGAACGAATATATGCATGCACGCGGGTAAAATATAATGTAACCACTTAAATGTGTGATTTATTACTAACTCCAAATAGTAAACCGGAATTTTAAACGTACATATAGGTTAACATGTCTGGCTTATCTTGGTTTCCTTGGCGTAGTATGTGCCGAAGAAATAAAAGTTTTGAAACTTTTGTTGTTACTGCAATCAAGAAAATGTAAAATTTAACGTATCCCCAGTTAAAGTCTTGAATTAAGTAATGTATACAAAATATGTTATTCCACTTAGGATCGAAACAGGTTGACGAGGCGTTACAAGCTCGCCGTTGTGTTTTCTGAAATACAGATTCAGTTGAAAACGAATCCCACTTGAAGTTTACGATCTAAATTTCATCGCATTTGCTAAGAACATAAAACCATAAATGGTTCAGAAGGTGTTACTGCAAAATACTCTTAGTTACAAGTACATGTCACGTGGTGATTCTGCACACTATGATTTAAATGATTAATCTTCTCACGTGATAGCATTTCAGAAAGGTAGAGTACATTAAAATTGATAGCATACTTATTTTATAAAGATTTATACAGATATCCTTGACTTTAATGTAAAAGTAGCTATAATAATTTATATCGTAGAACATAAATCACTCTGTCAGCTCCACTTATTGCAAGGGGCAATGATCATGAACATTACAATATAACATGTTTAATGTAATATCGAAATCAAAAGTAGGTTTAAAGGATTGACGTGACTATTTTCTGTATATGAGGAAAACAGGTCTCTATAATTGCTTTGCAGATAAACAACATGAAGACAACAAATACTACATATTTTTTTGATGGTTGAACATTTCTCGGCACCTTTACTGGAAATAGGTTTATCCTTCTTCACTATACCCAATCACTATAATTGATCGTTGGGGGTACCGTATACACTGGCTTGCTGACCGTATGTAAACATTCATGAAAATGGTACAGGCCGAATTAAAAACCAGTGCTTTATGTTCGAATGATAATGCTCACTCACTATAATTGATCGTTGGTGGTACCGTATACTCTGGCTTGCTGACCATATGTAAATAATCATGAAAGAGGTACAGACCAGATTTAAAAAAAATAGTGATGTATATGTAATCCACAGTTTGACCTTACCGTACAAATGAAGTTCCCCCTGGTACTCTGATAGCCTCCTAGCACTCTAGCAAACTGCCCAATGGCGCCACGTTAAACAACTTTCCCAATTTACTTGGAGTAATAAGACTATTTAACTTTCAATTAGTTACATACTTTGCGTCTCCTAATACATAGTCTTTCGTACTTTCGTTTATAGATTTACCTCAAACGTTAAATCAATTTAGTTTGAATCAATATAGATTGACAGATTACTAGGCTTATCGATTGATAGATTAGTTTCTAAACTACTCAATTTATAAATCACTTGTTGAGAAATGGAATGAAAGGGATTTAATGACTTATTGAGGACAATCGCCATCAAGTGAGAAAACCGTACAATATTATATTACGCTTTGTATTGGCACTGTGTTATAATGTTGTGACTGTTGAATGGTTAGAGTTGCAGGGTCGGAATCTGTACGTTGCTGGTTTGACACCTGTTAATTTGTTAATGGTTATGCAAGATTTGTGCTCTAGTCAACCAACCGTACATATACCAGGGTAGGATAAAATATAGCCGTTGCTAAGTGAACGATTTAATGTAAAATATTTGCAAGGCAATATTGTATATTTCCTAAAAAGAAAGTATGACTGATCGTTATAGATCCTTACCATGGCAAATGATTGTAAAGTACCGTAGGGGAAAGGTGACATAATTGTACAAAATTACATTTATGATATATTTACGACTTGATACAAAAAGAATATATGTGTATGATTTGAACGAGGAAACAGTCAAAGAAAGATACTCACAGTTTTAGATGTGAATAAACTAAGTGTATACGTTTATTGTGAGTGATGTAAATATGCTGGGTTTATACGCTGACTTAGGGTGATGGGCATAAGCTGACATTATATGTTTGCTGTTGGTTATTTTTGTTGTATATTAAAAGACACCTACAGTATTCTACTACTTGAAGCGTAGTTAATAATTATCACTTACTTTATAAGCAGAATTCAAACTTGGTATTCAACCATAGACTGTATATTATCGATTCGATGACATCATTCATGACACGAATATTTATATGTCGAGGAAACTCACCTTATGTCATCAACTGTGCTAACAACACCAACCTATGTGCTTAATGCTATAGAAGACACACACCAACATTGACAGACTAGAATAGTAAGTATTTTTACTTAAAAGGTTTATAATCCCAGTTTTTGTTCCTTGAACAATATTTCATGATGGAAAGTCGCAATCATAAACAATTAATGGGATGTGGATGAAGTTACATTTTGAGAAGCGTCAAAATAACTCAGCTGCTTCGAAATATTATTTGATAGGACATCGTCTATTTAGAAATATAGGACACCATCTATCCAATATAATGATGTATGATAGAATAGTTAGAAATATGACATTCTCGCAAACCAGAGCTGTTATTTCTTTCGAGACATTCCGAAATAAAGTGCGTCGTGGACGGCGCCGTAAAAGAGGCTATGGTGCGTCTTGGATGGTGTCGTAAAAGAGGATGTGGCTTACGACGATGAAATATGACCATCGGTGATGTACGGTAGAACAGCGAAGGAAATCACCAGCGGTGATGCATGATCGTAAAACTTATAGGGAAATGGCGGACAGCTTTGATTTGATATGCAAACTTAACTTCTTGTCAAGGCCATCCCAGAGTATATATGCATATATCGTTAGCACTTCACAATGAACCTAATGTCTACCAGTTCAACGTAATTTATATTGATATTTTGACGACATAAAATGAAAGTTTGTTATTGAAAGAATATATCAAAGAAAACTCATCTAGCTATATAGCTGTATGTATGTATGTATGTATGTATGTATGTATGTATGTATGTATGTATGTATGTATGTATGTATGTATGTATGTATGTATGTGTGTGTGTGTATGTATGTATGTATGTATGTATGTATGTATGTATGTATGTATGTGAGTGTGTGTATGTATGTATGTATGTATGTATGTATGTATGTATGTGTGTATGTGTATGTGTGTATGTGTGTATGTATGTATGTATGTATGTATGTATGTATGTATGGCTATCTGTCTGTATCTGTCTGTCTGTCTGTCTGTCTGTCTGTCTCTCTCTCTCTCTCTCTCTCTCTCTCTCTCTCTCTCTCTCTCTCTCTCTCTCTCTCTCTCTCTCTCTCTCTCAATAGAATATAGGTCACAACACCGATGCTAACTATACGGTTTAATTTCATTATCGTTAAAAGACCAACTGTTAACCTTTCCTTGGTAAGTCAAGTGTGTAATATTCACAGTACTACATCATGGTGACATTTAACCATTGTTTATACTTACGTTTTCTGCGCATGATAACATCCAGTCTCCTAGGATGTCTTTAAATATTTCAAATTCATTATCTTTATAACACGTCTCTTTTATATTTTACTCGTGCTCTGCATACGCTGTGTACAACTTTACACTTTTATCACAAAGCTCAAGATCCGTGTTTGAATGTCAATTTCAGGGAAATGCTTGCATATGTTGCCTTTAGCAACAGAGTAGTTTCCAATGAGAAGCAGTATTGTCATGGTTACAGTATTCCACAGCAACTGGTATTGTCATAACTGCATCCTATTAGGGAGTGTTCAGTAATTATAGAGTGAGAGTCTAAGGGAATCAAGCATGGTATGTCACGTTAAATGTGACCTTTCCTTGATCATATTTTCTAAAAACGGAGACCCTAGAACGCAAAACGAAAGGCCTCCCAAAAACTAACATGATGCATTCTCTATCCTACCTAAACTGAGGTCTACTTCCCTGCCCCATGATATCATCACCCCACACTACCATGTAACAATATCCCTATTCCTATCCTCCTGCGAGAATCACACCACAACAAACAACGTTCCTTAAGACCTATACATCATATCTTAAATTTATCCTATCCTCACAACCATGTGTAGTAAACAAAGAGATAACTTGTAACTGGATCAAAACCGTGACTCTAAATCGAAACCCCTGAACACTACAGGGTGCACTACAAACATGTAACCAATCAAGGGCACTATTCTCAGAAGTCAGTCATCTTATTTGCTGTCTTGCAAACAAAGATATTTAGCATCATATAAGTTGCATCACCGAACATCTATGAATGTACGTTACTACTTCGTTGAACATTCAATGTGTTTGAATCATTTCATGGTTGTTGGCAACCATTGAACTGGTATGTTCAGAACTATTGCTAGTATGATACATTGGTGGCAGTGGTGTGATGTGATGTGATGTGGTGTGACAGGGGTTGCAATGGTGTGATGTGACAGGGGCTACAATAGTGTGATGTGGTAGGGGTTACAATGGTGTGATGTGACAGGGGTGATGTTGTAGGGGTTACAATGGTGTGATGTGACAGGGGTTACAATAGTGTGATGTGACAGGGGGTGATGTGGTAGGGTTACAATGGTGTGATGTGACAGGGGTTACAATGGCGTGGAGTGACGTGGCATGAGTTTCAGCTGTTTGATGAGAACTGTATAAAAAAAACCAAGATTTTGTTTTAGCAGATGGTTGAAAGAGTTTACATCGACGAGAATTAAGAGAAGGAACATTAAAATCGATAAGTAAGGTACACTGTAACGTGAATTTAGAATTGCCAAACATTTGAAATCTTCTCCAGCTCTCCCCTCCTTGGACTTACTGAGTACTCCCTCATGACATTAGACACTCGTACAATCAGCTTAAATACGTTCACTTATGTCTGCAATTGTAATGAAAGCAACACCTTTATATCTAATTATGTAACACACTTGGCTCTAATAGTTTTATCAGTTCTAATATGATAGCAGTCGCCATGTGTTAAATTCGAGTCTAACTTGTTTTCCACTAGGAAGGAATTAATAGAATTGCATTGATTTTATATTGATGTGTTAATATATACATATTGTTCAGTTGATAACGTAAAGCTAGAATATATTAAATATTCATCACATTACACCAGGTTAACCTTTGAAACCTTTATGCAAACATCATGAATATGAAATGGGAAAATTTAGTATCAGGAAATCTCCGAATGAAAGGCAAAAGAGGTAAATTTAATGAAAATCTGTAAAACTTGATGTTTTTTTTTAATTCTGACATACCTTTTAAATTTGATCATGGTTCAAGTTAAATTTTATAGTATATAACATCTTGCCTTGCTTACAGCTAGATGCTCGTGCAGAATACATATGTAATATTGTTTCCAATGTAATTTCTCTTCCAAATTGTACTAATATTATATGGAACATATTATTTTAAACATATTATATTAAACAGCTATGCAGTTCACCTAATGATAGGATGTCTTGGAAAGATAAGATTTAAAATTTGGATTAATGATACTTGGTGGTTTAGTAGCTAGAAGTTTTAATAACAATAAAAGGAGAATCCTATTAAGTTACAACTACAGAGGCAGACCTACTTATTGGAAAGCCTCTTTGAAAAAGAAGAAGATTATCCTTACAGATGAAACTCTGTTATAAAACTGGAGAGACTTTGATATCGGTTGGCATAACACAAAAACAGACACACGTGCTATTTATTTAATATATTAAGCGTTCTGAAGACAGTGATACAATCCAAAAACTTGCTCTTTTTCTTTACCATGTACTATCTTTGAGGAAAGAAGCAAACACTATTTGCTGAGATTGTAACGTTTTGTCTGACTAAGTTAATTTTCTTTGTATTTTGGGCCGATGGCCATTAAGTACAATAAAGTGACCAGAATGAATGAATGAATGAATATATTAAGCATGCATACTTTATTCTGAAAACAAACACCCTATTCGATAGTTGCTACATTCATTTCTATGCGTTTCGAAATTTGTTATTGTCGTGTTTCTCAATTTTACAATTCTCTAGCAAATTTATTTTTTGTGCAGTGTTTCATTCTATAAGTAAAAACTGTATCTCGTTATGTTTCCCTTTGTTGCATAAACTATTAACAATGGACGAAATATAATTGAAACATCGATGTTAATATTATGAAACCGCTCTTTATATTCAATCACACAAAAAAGGTCTATTTGTAATACACACAGTATAGAAATATTTTTTTTGGCATAATCAAACTTCAGTATAAGCCACCTTTATCGTCGTAATATTTGGGCAATACCTCTACTTTTACTTTAGCTTAATTAACATGTTAGCATATTTACCTTGAATCTTTCCACGACTTTGTACTTTTACCGTGTATGGCCCAGTGGCTTGTGAGACAGGAAAATATGCACTTGACTTACCAAACATAAAACAAGCAATGAACCTTTGTACAATTATTTGACTTACAATATTTGTATAAGATGATGATGATGATGATGGTGATGATGATGATGATGATGATGATGATGATGATGATGATGATGATGATGATGAAATCAAACATTAAGATTATTATTATCATCATGTATATTATGTTCAAAGGGAATATCTGACCCAGTAACCGAATAATTGATACAGTTACAACAACCAAGGTCGTTCCGTGAAGTCTTGGTAATAAAGGGGTAAAATGACTTTATATGCTACAATAATTACACATACGTGTCAGCTCCATTTTAGTATAGGTTATAAACCCATATTCCGGAAGTATGACCGGAAATATACTGCTCACAACAATGCCCTTGATTTCATGCTAAACGCGAACCAGTTTGATATGTAAGTTGATGGGCAACGAAACAGGAAGAACAAGAAAAGGCTTTCTATAAATTCTAACTGTTTGCTTGAATGCACTGACACTGACTTGATGTTTTATATTCTATATAATGCAGGTATTGAAAGCCTGTAATTACCCATATGAAATGAACTCACTGAAGTAAATAGTACGTTGATGTTAACTGGGAGTCTTACTTTCCACATTCAGTCTTTATTGAAAAGCATTTGATTTTGGTTTTGCCCTGAGCCTGCCTAAGAAAAAATAGTCCACAAATTCCATTTGGATATTTTCGTTTACATTGAGCCTGCCTAACAAAATAGAACGCAGGTTCGTATTGGGTATTTTGGTTTGCACTGAGCCTGTCTAACTAGTAGGTTAGTATTGGATATTTTGGTTTGCACTGAGCCTGCCTAACTAAAATAGACCGCATATTCTTATTGGGTATTTTTTTTAGCACTGAGCTTACCTAACTAAAATAGATCGAAGATTCGCATTGGGTATTTTGGCTTAGAACTGAGCCTGTCTAACTAAAATAGATCGAAGATTCGTATTGGGTATTTTGATTTGCACTGAGCCTACCTAACAAGTATAGATCGCAGATTCTTAGTGGGTTTTCGCAATACCGCATCATTTGAAAGTCTACATCGAAAATGTTAGATTCTTGAAGTGAAGCGAGTCTTGCTAAGTAAATAGTACATCGATGCTGATTTGTCAACATTGTCTCAACTATATCATTGTATTAACCAGTCTTGATACTATTCAGATGGAACGTGTGACAGTTTTGTAATATTTACCATTGCCATACAGTCGTCATTATAATCAAACAGCTATTAGAGTTTCATATTCTGATATACATTAATGCCACAACCCACAGTTCTTCTGATCTGTGAATAAACTAAGCTCTCAATTACTCTATGAATGCACTAAATGATGACGTCATTTTTAAAGTATTAAAGTACGTCATCCACAAATTTCATCGATCTGAAATTTTACAAGTTGTGTGTGTTGATTACTGACTAAAGTATTGAAATGGAAATCTTTCCTACAAAACTACAATAGAACTATAAAGTTCATAAAAGTGTTAGTTTAATATCTGTGTAATATCTTTTGAATACAATCCTGTGATTTATTTTACACCGGATTCCTATATGTCCTCCAGCTTTTGTGTCTGCATTTCTTGTTGAAAAGGTGAATCACAGGTTAATACTTTGTTAGTGATTTTATAGAGGAATGCAAATCGAGAACAATTTTGCTTTAAAATAAATGAAGCTTGAATCATCCAAAATACTGCTATACGAAAGCTAGTACCTAATTTTCTACAAATAACAATACAATATTTTGTGGTCACTATCCTGTTTTCAAGAACACGGACAAGCTATTAAATCCCATAGAGTTAACACAGCACTCGGCGGCCATTTTGATTCTAAAATGGCAACATTTCAATATTATTTTGACCCCTTACCCCAGATTTTGTTTCTTGATTTGAACTGAATATTCCTTTAATAAAGTATCAACAATATGTTATTTCCTAGGGGCATTCTACATTAAAGTGGCCATATGGAAGAGGATTGAGTATTTATTTGTGACTTTAATTTATAAAACAATTTCATCATGGCTTCCTACTTGAATAAACGATTTGACACAACATAGACCAAGTCTGTGTGTGCAACTAAATACATAGCAAAAGACTGACAAATGCAATAATAAACATTTTACACATTTATTAATCTTTTGCAATTTATTTAGTTACAATGAAAAACTTGGCATACGTTGTTTCATATTGATATTTCATGTAAGAAACAATGATAAAATTGTTCTATAAATTAAAAATCCAAAATAACTACCCAATCCGCATCCATATGGCCACTTTAATAGTTAATTATTTATTCTCTGTTATTCATGTCTAAACTTGGTTGAGTGTCAAAATTCAACATTCTATTGTTCACGAGAAATGGTCGATATTGTCATCTGCAGATTAGACATATATTACTGGAAGATAACACAATGGAATCGTCCATCGTAGATATATATATAGAAGCCGATACGCCACCCATTTTGTAAAGACATATCATCAACGTTAACTCAGATGTACGCAGTTTCACAACGTTCGATTGTTATTACGCAGTCGAATACCTTTAACCAGTTAATAGATCGATCATTTGCAACAAGGAAAATATTCAATACCCAGTATTTTTTATATATATCCAAAGACATTCAAGTCGAAATATCGATTTAAAGTGAATATTACGGATAAGGAAGAAAGGATTTAGATGAAACCATGTGGAGTACACAGGAGATGAGTTACAACAGCTTCTCGACTTGTTGAATTTTACTGACGTCTACACCAATATATCTCAGAAAGATTTCAACACGGAGACAAACATCTCGGTAAAGATTTTTACTCGGTGCGATCAGCCTTCAAAGACAGTAATTGGTGAACAGGAAGAAGGCAATATTCGTCTTTCAAAGTAAACGTCAACGCACACAAGTCTATTAAATAATAACTGCTTAACTAGATGACAAATACTAGCTTTCAGAGTTGACTTTAAACCCTGCAAGCCAATAATTACCTTACTCGGCGATGCAAGCTGCCGTTCACCGGATAAACATTTTATTAACTCCGGGACTATTATAACCGTTAGCGTTGCTGTTAACAGTCTCTTCCACACAAGATATTTCACACAGAGACGAGACTTTGAATACGCGTGCGTTGAAGTAAATCTGAGAACTGCTGTATTCAATGTACATGGCAATATATAAATGACAATTTACATTCGACTTGATTCACCTGTTGGTGTTTGTTCTACATACAATATCAAGCTACAAGACACGTGTGTTACTTCAACAGTGTAGCCGAAGTCACGTCATGTTGAAAACAAAGTTAATCACCCTGTGTCTACTGTTGACACTGAGTCTCTTCACAACGGTAAGTGTATATTTCTGACTGTCTTACATTCTACACGCGTTCATCGTGAAAACATTTATTGTAATGTCTTGATCCCTTCTACAGCATCATATTTAAGTTCTTATACATTCAGAACTGAAAACCTGTACCATCAACAATATGTGTCAATTACTAACATTCCAGTAATTTCCCGTTTTGTCTGTCTGTCTGTCTGTCTGTCTGTCTGTCTGTCTGTCTGTCTGACTGACTGTCTGTCTGTCTGTCTGTCTGTCTGTCTGTCTGTCTGTCTGTCTGTCTGTCTGCCTGCCTGCCTGCCTGCCTGCCTGCCTGCCTGCCTGCCTGCCTGTTTGTTTGTTTGTCAGAATAATATCCTAAAGAAAATTATTCAATTTAGATTAAAATTTGTTGACTCTCGAGGGCGCTCAGTTTTGGTTTTTGAATAGTTTGAGTGACATATTAGGAAAACTACGTAATACTCATCGCTGACATGTACTGTTTTCTGTACTCGTAACAACTGCCGCACCACTTTGCACTTTCTCTTTTTATGACAGGTGCACTAACGTATGAGTTGCGAATGTATTGTATTTGGTTCATGGTGTATCGATGAAAGTGTAAGATATGTACAAGAACAAACCAAACATTAAATGTTTTCAATAACTAAAAGAAAATGTGACGCAAGTTTAATAAAATATCCCTGTGTTGAATGTCATGTGACTGCTCTAGAGTTGATTAAAGTCAACGAAATTTACTAAAAATTTCAAAAAACAAACAGTGAAGGACAAGAGCTGAAAGAAAGCTGAAACTTGTTTATATTACCAGTAAAGGTACGTTAGTTTATCATGCAGATCACGACAGCATCCAGACAATATACGTTTCCTCTTCCTTTCTAGCTTATTCTGTCTGCCCAAAAGTAGCGTTTTCCGGAATGGAACATTAATTTCCAAGTGATTTTAATTCTACGTCGAAACCTGGAAGCTAGACTGGGATTCTAGATATTCCATAATTTCACGCCTCATTGGCAATTGTTTACGTGGAAAGAATACTCTCATAAGAATAATTGTGTTTACAGGTCTTTACTGGGGAAAAAAAGATACTGTTATAAGAATTGTGTTTGTTACATTACCAAATCCACGTAATAATTAACAGAGAGTTTGGTGGTTTGAGCGGTATCGAAACAACGCGTCAAAATGTATTAATTAGAAACGATTGATATTACATCGGGACAATAAATACTCATAAACTGATCGATTTGATTTAAGTTTGATACATGACCATATTTGGAACATAACTATGTTAATGAGATTGATATGATATTAACACGTGACAGAAGAATATCAAAATACTAATGTCTGAGATTCATGCCTGTTACGTCACTCCCCTACACGGTCTTTCTGGTAAAAATAAAAGTGGCATTTACTTTAGGTTCGCTTTCGTGGCAACAAGAACAACTTTTATCTTCTGCGCACCTTCAAAATTAAAATATGTGAAGGTGTTTGTTATGGAAAGGTAGTCTTCTCACTTGAAATTTCTATTTTTACTCCTTCCCCTTTCCTTTATCTGATTTAGTTTGTTTGTTTGTTTATTTGTTTATTTGTTTATCTGTTTGTTAGTTAATCGATTTAGTAATACTGATATGTGAATAGATTTCTGTTTCCATAGTAGCGCATAGAAGGCTAATTTTCTTCATAGTGGAACAATTTGTCTTTATTTCATCGATACTGTGATAGTAAAGACACTTTTGAAACCTCTATAAAATTGCTAATCAAGATAAAAACATACACAGGCAAGGATGAATTTATATTTGTCAGTGGTATAATTAGATTCTTTGAGAACGCAAGTACATTAAACCAATAAAATCTGTTACATTATTCCACCATATAGACGACCAAGGATAGACAATGAATAGACAATGGACAGACAAACAGACATACAGACAGACAGGCTGACATACATACATACATACATACATACATACATACATACATACATACATACATACATACATACATACATACATACATACATACATACATACAGACAGACAGACAGACAGACAGACAGACAGACAGACAGACAGACAGACATATAGGCAAACATATATACTTGCACACCTGCATATATACATACATGCATACGCATGTGAATTGATGTATGCCAGCCTGATTGCCTGCCTGCCAAACACACACACACACACACACACACGCACATGCAAATGTGTAAAATGCTTCAATTTAAAGAGAGTGGTGCATCAGCACTAAATGAGATATTGTGAAAATATAGTACTTAAATAACCAATTGCTTTCCCAATGACGTGACGGTTTATAAGTATTTTCCTGCATTAGTTTTATTTGATATTTTGGGTTGTAAATTTAGCTAACTACATATCTACTTACTCATTGTTACGACATATCTTTTTGATATCATTGCTGGCACGATATAATTTTGTTTCCTTTTATTGTACCGCATGTTGATCTATGTTTGAGTTATTAGAAGGAAGAAATACTGTCAGCTAAAGTAACTATTTAAGGAAAGATAGAATAGCTACGGATATCTGGAGCAGTGTGTTCATTTACATGTAGATAGATAATCCTGTGACTAAAAACGTGAATACTGCAATGTTATGACGGTAAAACATACATGTTATGGATATTGAAAGCATGGGATATGTTGATTGCTGTTGTTGGGGAGAAAGAAACAGACAGACAGACAGGCAGGCAGGCAGGCAGACAGACAGACAGACAGACGGACGGACGGACGGACGGACGGGACAGACAGACAGACAGACAGACAGACAGACAGACAGACAGACAGACAGACAGACAGACAGACAGACAGACAGACAGACAGACAGACAGACATAACCTCCACTGCACGCTACTACCGTTGGTGGAGATAATTACAAGTACAGTTTGCGGTTAGACATATGCATATCTTTCAGTTTCCTCCTAATCTAAACTTCGTTCGCTATCTTTGAGTATTGACATTTTAAACTCTCTGCTGAAACAAAGGTCTTGAACCCATGTCCACTTGCCCATTCAACATGACAAATGGTAATAATCATATATGCTAAAAGATAGGGGATGAAAATATTCTTTTGCACATATCTTAGAAGGGATACTTAATTTAGATATCCTCTGCCATCTATAGTCAAAACATAATGGCATATCCTACAGATGTCCATTATTCTGCTTGCGAAAACATCACATTAATGACAAAAAACTTCCATCAGATCAGCCGTTGTCTTTAATGATCGTGTTACATCTAAGGCTCACGAGTCCTTGACAGCGGTCCCTTCATTTCAAAGAAGATTACGTTGTCGGGCAACGTGTGTATTGGAAATTTGTCATACCGGCAATTTCACAGGGCATGGAGACAATCCAATAGTTTGTAGTAATTTGTGTTCGTTTACATGTATAAACTCAACACGTGTATCACCTATAGGCTGATTTTTAACCTTCAAATCGCGGGAACATGGTAGAAATACAAGGACTTCTATAATCATTTGTGAAATTCCAAGCTTGTCTCTTTTGAGAAACTGTGCTCGTTACCATAGCTACCCGCAATATCTAATATATCAATTTTTAACCTATAAATTGTATAATATGGACATCTACGAATGATAAATTTGTATTTTCAATTCATAAAAATGTAACAAAAATGTTAAACATCATCAAACACGTCCTAGTTTGTACTCCAGCTATTATGAAAATTGTTGGGGCTTAAAATGATTCTTGTCCAAAACAGAAAAGAAGTGATGTTTAATATGAATTGACAAAAATTCCATTTCTATGTATACTATTTCAAACGTTAAGAACAGCATTGACAACCAACAAAGAATATAATCATAAATGTATTCATTTCATGTCAATTATAATTTTACACAATCCATTGGCCTCATTTTGTGACTTCGTGATACACATGTTGATAGCTACCTTTTATTCCTACCACCACCACTGCCACCACCACCACCACCACCACCACCACCAACATCACCATCATCATCACCACTACCCCCACCACCACCCCACAACCACAATCACCACCACCACCACCACCACCACCACCACCACCACAACGTTCAATACTGTACCGCTTCATCCATTTATAAATATAAATCGCCAAACAACTGAAACACTTAATATTCATTTGTGAGTGTGTGTAGAAGCTTAATGATGTAGTTAATATTCATTTGTGAGTGTACATAAGCTTAATGATGAAATTGACCTAGCCAGTGACAATTCTGGAATGGAATGATGACAAGGTAGCCTCGTGATCACTAAATCACTATAAACAAAGAGAAGCGTAACCGAAATAGCATACTCTTATGATTTATTCATCAAAGCAGACGTCACGATCAGCTTTATAAATTGCATGAATTAAGATTCATAGCGGTGTTTGGATTATTCATTTTGTGTCTATTCGAGTATACTTGTACGAAATGTTACCATGTACACGTCTGTCATCGGAAGTAGGGGAGTTGATTTGACATCTAGAGGCAGGTGAAGGAAACTCGATATCTCTGTCGGTTTCTCTGTATGTATGTATGTATGTATGTATGTATGTATGTATGTATGTATGGTGGTATATATATGCGTATGAGAGAGAGATTACATAATTAGTTAATTTTAAAATAATTGTGTTTTCGTTGTCTTAAGGGTGATTGATTATCTCGAGTTGATGACAAGTTAATTTTATATAATATATACAATTAACTTGTTCGCCATCAACTCGAAATAATCAATCACCCTTAAGACAACGAAAACACAATTATTTACTCACTTCTCAATTTCTTAAAATTAACTAATTATGTAATCGCTCTCTTTCTCTCTCTCTCTCTCTCTCTCTCTCTCTCTCTCTCTCTCTCTCTTTCTCTCTCTCTCTCTGTATCAAGTTTTCGTGTTAGTTCGTCATTTGGAGATTTTGCGGGTTAATACGTTTAGTATTTTTCATCTATCAAACATTCACATCGGTAAATGAACTCAGTAACAGAGATGATTCATTTACGTGATGTCCTGGACTTTTGATAGGTTGCAATACATGACTAATACACAATGTTGGTAAGTCAGTGATCTCTTTGGTAATAACTCCGAATAACATAATCTTGAGAAAATAACAGCAGATTTCGGGCAGATTCAACTTATACTATCTAGTTAGGAATTTGAACTGTCCTTGGTACTACAACGTAACAGCTAGGTAGACCCATTATAGAGGGAAACAATTTAATGGCGTGTTTTTTATTTAACACACCCACAGGCTTAATTAAGTGTATGTATTTCCATTCAATATACTGTATTATTTCCTATTTCGGTCCATACATATCTCAGTTTGTCTGGAATTTGTTTAGTTTAATTTAAACCAAACTGGTTTCAAAGGAGGATAATATATCAAATGATTCCAGCTGACAAGAATTATATTCCGATTTAGTTTAAGGGCATCATTATATCTCGAATAATGCACTTGGTCGTGTTAGGTCTACAAATGTTCCAGGTCGCTTAGTTTGTTTGCAGTAATGATTGTAACAAGTATAAAGTAACTTTGGGGTTGATGAAGATGATGATGATGATGATGATGATGATGATGATGATGATGATGATGATGATGATGGTGGTGGTGGCGGTGGTGGTATTGGTGATGGTGGTGATGGTGGTAGTAATGATGTTAATTATGATGATTATGATGGTGGTGGTGGTAGTAGTAGTGACGATGATAGTGATGGTGTTGATGATGGTGGTGGTGGTGGTGGTGGAAGTGCGGTGCTGGTGGTAGTGGTTGTGATGATGATGTAGATGATGCTGATGATGATACTGATGATACTGATAATGATGATGACGACGACAACGATGATGTGGTGGTGGTGGTGGTGCTGGTAGTAATGGTGCTGTTGGTGTTGTTGTTGTTGTTATTATTAGTGTTGTTGTTGTTGTTGTTGTTGTTGTTGCGTTGTTGTTGTTGTTGTTGTTGTTGTTGTAGGAGGAGGAGGAGGTGGTGGTGGTGGTGGTGGTGGTGGTGGTGGTGGCGGCGGCGGCGGCTAACACGGTGCTTACTTACCATTTAATACCAATTCAAACATCATTTTCTGCCATGACAACAACATGCCTTTTCTTACGCGCTCGCACGAATGACAGTCAGGCTGCCATGACAACACATTACCTTCCCTACCCACATGGGAATCAGAAGATTAAATACTTGCGTGTAAATTAAAGGAGGGAGGTACAAACTATGCATGCATAGCAGACGTTAAGTAATCATTAAAACAGACACTTGAAGACAAATAATGACAAAAAAACATCTGATGTATGCAAGTATAAAAGAACAGCAGATACTGTAAAAACCACTGATGTGCAGTATATAGTAGCTTCCGTACTTCACAATTTGTTTGTCGGTTCATTTAAAACTCACCTAAGTCATTACGCTGAAGGTTGCATTTTAAGGAGCTTGCAGTTTAATGACAAGTGAAAAAAGTTACTAGTGTGCAAATGTCATCTTAACCCCCTGTAGTGTATTTTTCATTATTCTCACTGTAGTGCAAATTGCAAGTAAAAATTATATGATCTTCCCGTGGTTCATTGGAAGCTCATTTCATTTGGTTCTAAAAACAAGTGTGATCTCATGTGTGACGAATGTTATTAAGATGGCAAGCTTAATGTAGACAAACGAATCTAGACACAAAGTTAAACCAATATATCATTTTACATTTGTTATTAAAAACTCGGTGCTCACTTGACGCGCATGTCCCGATTAAGGATTATTTGATTGTTTACTCGATGTGTCGAGTCGCTATCACTATGTAAGCTTTCACTTATCCCCTATTCCGACGACCATGTCGACTTATTTGCATAACGTCTGAGCACGTTCTGGCAATTGTTTATGTAATCATGTACATTTTTGCTCAGACACTACAATCTGTTTGAGCGTCCCTGGTTACTGCCTAGAGTTAGTAGCTGGGACCCGAGGCATGAACACCTGAATTGGATGAATGTTGCTTTAACGCATGAACGGTTGTGTATAGTTCCTGTTAACGAATCTTTCGACTTCACAAAAAATGCAATCATATTCAGCTCAGTTTGAACATAATAATTAAACGTTCATGATCAGAGAGATAAATAGCGAATTTGACATATCACTTGACGAATCTCAAGTGATTTGTTGTATAGCATTACAGATATCATTACACTTCAAGGCATAACGCATGCCGATTACTGCCGATTTACAGGCAATTTTACATGTATGTATGTATGTATGTATGTATGTATGTATGTATGTATGTATGTATGTATGTATGTATGTATGCTTGTCCGGCTGGCTGGCTGGCTGTCTGTCTGTCTGTCTGTCTGTCTGTCTGTCTGTCTGTCTTGTCTTCTCTCTCTCTCTCTCTCTCTCTCTCTCTCTCTCTCTCTCTCTCTCTCTCTCTCTCTCTCTCTCTCTCTCTCTCTCTCTCTCTCTCTCTCTCTCTCTCTCTCTCTCTCTCTCTGTATATGCGTATACCTTATAATGTACCAATAATGCCATCTTTATTTTTTATATGATTAGGGTGAATATATTATTGAGTTCTTTCAATGGGGAATATATCGATTAGTCTATGGATATAAAGATTAGCGGAAACTATTTTCTGGATTTGAACATAAATTGAAACTAATAATGGCTTTCGTAATCACATCACATAAACCATTGATCATTTCGGAATAATTTGATGTACTAAAATGATAGTAGTGACTTCAAATTTTCAGCGTACATAGTTATTGCTGCTATGGTGTACAATTTCTTCTTCGCTGGCTGTCTCTACTGATCATAGAATGCAAACAATCTCCATGGTGACAAATGAGAGTGAATGAACACTTCCAAATCATTGAAAGCTTTCAATTCACCACCATCAATATAAAGCTATTTTTGATTTCTAGCCGAAGGGAAGTCTATATTTTGATATATGCTTTATTTTACTGCTGTTCATTTACAAATGTCAATATATCTAACCGTTTCTAACTGTTCATTTACAAATGTGAACATATCTAACCACTTCTAAGTGTTCATTTACAACTGTCAACATATCTAACCGTTTCAAAGTGTTCATTTACAGCTGTCAACATATCTAACCGTTTCTAAATCCTGTTCATTTACAACTGTCAACATATCTAACCGTTTCTAAGTGTTCATTTACAACTGTCAACATATCTAACCGTTTCTAAGTGTTCATTTACAACTGTCAACATATCTAACCGTTTCTAAGTGTTCATTTACAAATGTGAAAATATCCAACCCTTTCTAACTGTTCATTTACAACTGTCAACATATCTAACCGTTTCTAAGTGTTCATTTACAACTGTCAACATATCTAACCGTTTCTAAGTGTTCATTTACAACTGTCAACATATCTAACCGTTTCCAACTGTTCATTTACAACTGTCAACATATCTAACCGTTTCTAAGTGTTCATTTACAAATGTGAAAATATCTAACCGTTTCTAAGTGTTCATTTACAAATGTGAAAATATATAACCCTTTCTAACTGTTCATTTACAAATGTCAACATATCTAACCGTTTCTAACTGTTCATTTACAAATGTGAACATATCTAACCACTTCTAAGTGTTCATTTACAACTGTCAACATATCTAACCGTTTCTAAGTGTTCATTTGCAACTGTCAACATATCTAACCGTTTCTAAGTGTTCATTTACAACTGTCAACATATCTAACCGTTTCTAACAACTGTTCATTTACAACTGTGAAGATATCTAACCGTCACACGTAAGGGTGAGATGTCTAGTATTACATGTAGATGAATAAAATTAAATGAATAATTCGATCATGTAACACTGCTTACTATAGGAATATTGAACACTGAAATTGTCACTGCGACCAGGGTGACATGAAATGAAATACAATTTCTATAATGAAAACAAGGTGACTTTTACTTACTTGAAGGCATTCATAGATACGAAAACCAAACTTAGTCAAGATGAGATTTATGTAAATATTGATTGACATAGAGAAACGATGTCTCGAGTTTGACGATTTAATTTACATCCACATAAACTTTTCATTGGGATATGAAAGATCAGCAAACGGTTGCCATATTCAGAAATTTAACTGCAAATAGATCGGCCTGAATTTTTTTAAAAGAGCCAGATATGATTTATTCATCCATTTTGCCGGAATTCTCCCGTCGTCTGCACGTCTGCAAAGTCATATGTATGCATGTAGACACATACGATAGAAAAGAGCCAAATATGATTTATTCATTCATTTTGGCGGAATTTTCCTATCGGTTGCACGTCTGCTACGTCATATGTATTTATGTAGATACATACGATATTACACAATAACATTTGAACGAGGCAATACATTCTTGAAAGCAGATATTATCTGAGTTTTCTTTTAAAATGCTAGATAACATTATTGTCTGGAATTCTCTCGTCGTCTGTATGTCTGCCTACACATACGATAACAGAGAGTACGATTTGAAGGAAGCAATGACTTCATTGATATGATCAATAATCCGAGATTTCTTTAACATCTTTAGGTATTGTCTAGGCTAAAAAGACTGTGAATTTTCAATCGAATAACCCTTTAAAGTCTTCTAATACATATTTTTGCGTGTCATTTCACAGCGGAATAAAATGAATGCCCAAGCTAGTTAAACTGCAAGCCACCCAATATTGCAAGCTATTTCCTGCCTATGGTGTACCGAAACCTATTCAATTTCTAGTGGCAGGTATAAGTGTTAACTATAAAAGCGTGAACAATTTATTCCACTGCCTTTGATGACTAATATTTCACTTATCATTGCCTGTGCGCTTTAGTAATACTGTTTCACGTTCTTGATATGATTGTGACGTAGTGTGAAACATTCCCTGGAAACAAGAAATGAGCACCAATCATTTCCGTCGTGTTGTTTTTATACTTCAAAACAGATTTCCGTTTTTATCGTCAACTGAGAGATATTCATGTGGAAATTCTGACAGTGTAATCTGCCCTAGAACTCCAAGTAACTGTGCGAGGTGTTTTATTATTAAGTACTATAAATACGATGTAATGAACTTCTGTGAAAATCGCCAGTGCTAATCATTAAAACCCAATTAAACTATTTTCTTACTTTAGTATAAGAAAGAGCTCTTCTGAGTAATATTTGACAATTTCATTTCTGATAGATTTATTTTAGTTATCGTTTAGAAAAGAACAACACGGATTTCCAAAAGTTCCTTTCTTTAACAAAACATCACCCACGACACTGTCGGAATATGTAAAGTGAATGAATGAGGTAAAATGAATGAATTCATGCACCATACATGTTCCGAGTGGTGGACATCACGTGATTTTAACTGTCGTTTGTTCTTACAGTACAAGATATCTTATGTGAGACATAAACGTCGATAAAGTCTCAATAAAGGAAAGAATCTTCGTAAATCCATGCTCGTTTATTTTCGTACTTTTTTTGTATTTTAACAAAATGTTTTATTGCAGTCAGAAGTTGAACAAATAAGAAGAAAAATAACAACCTGGAAAGTAATTCAAGTAAAGATTACAATTCATTAAAAATCATTTGGACCAAGTTTTTAAAGAAAATTACCCCATTTTTTAAAGCGCTTATCAAGTTTGCTCTAACGATTTGCAATAAAAAACTCTCTTAATTTTTAGTATTCAGTGCACAAAAGCTTTAAATGGTATAAAATCGGGTAATTTCCATGGCAACAACTCACATAAATGTATCTCTTAGATTCTAACAGAAGGAAATTTTAAAAAGTTGGCAATAATGTATCCCCAAAAGAAATTGCTGTGCTGAAACCACAGTTCGCACCTGGAAATGTATTTTCACTTACCAATTCCCTCAAGTCCTGTTACCATGTACAAACAACAACAACAACAACAACAACAACAACAACAACAACAACAACAACAACACAACAACAGTAGTTATTTAATGTTGTATTTGTGTTGATACTTGTTTGGTCAGAAAATGGTTCTACGTTATAATTTAGATGTAAATATTTACTACATTATCTTCTTCAAAGACTATTGTTTGGTCATTACCTTATTGGTCTTGATAATATCGGAGTTCAAAGCAAACTAAAAATCAGTTCATTGTTATTTTCCGTTAATAGAAGCACTTAAACAACACATAATGTACTGATGTGTTTTTGTGGCAAATGATTACTAGCACCTATATACAAAAACCCATAGTTAGTTGATAATCTTAGTTCGTAATAGCACTGAACACTGAATACAATAATCTAAGCACGATGTTTAGCTTTGAAACTAAATAACACGTTATAATTACGATATAAGGCATGTTGTATCAATATCCAGGATGTATTTTTAGAAGAAAGTGATTTTAGATCACACTATAGACTGGTTTCTAACTACTAGAAAAACGGTCCATTTCGTGACCAGTTGATAATTATACCACGTCACGCGACTGATGGTTCTTATTGTATATAAGAATCATTCTTTAGTGAAAATATATATGTTGCACGGTGCAATCGTTACATTCATTTCAGTGATCATGTTTTCATCGTGATACAATGTAATTTTAGCTGTGATCATTGAAGTAAAGAATCGAAAGACATTTCAATAAAGGGACACATTTCTAGAAGCTGTATCTTTGTCATTTGAATGTGAAGTCACGCTAACCATCATTTAAACTTAGTGTGACCTTGAAGGGCATGCGGAAAATGATGTATGAATTTCAATATAGTAAAATATGAGAAACTATTTTATGGATTGCTATGGCCAGTCTGGATATATTGAAAACTGGCTACAGAGAGCTACCTTTATTCACCTTTATTCGTACTTATGTATCACCTAGTTCATATTCTATGTACTTCAACTTATGGCAGCGGAAATTATCAACAAAAGGAGATGAAGATTAAATTAAGAAAAAAAGGCTAATGTATACTAAATTTTCACAGCAATCATAGCTAATTTCAGCTTTAAAATGATGCTATATAAAATGTCTCCACAATCATTACACACCTAAGTGTGCCATTACTGGTTAATATAGAGAATATTAGCTGGTACATTGCTAGTTTATTGAGAACAGATTTGCGAGTGGATTCTCTACAGTATGATTCATTGAAAGTGCTTTATAATTAATGTTTCTAAATCATGTTTATGTCTAACGTGTCAGTAGAGTTAGATACACATAAACATAATGATTATAATTGAAATAAACTGTTTGGATTAACGTCTTGAATCAATAGTTGTAATTTTGCGCTACATTTTATTGATATTTATATTTTTCTATTGAAAAATATGCTAAACGTTAAGAATGATATTGCTTCAAGTAGAGCGATTTTCATGTCGTCCACAATCTATTAGAAAGTGTTGCGATCAAATTTACAGTTCTATGTCATAGCTAAAACGTGTTAGATATCGAAACAACCATCAAGGTCGAAAATTAAGAGAAAATTTCCCTTCTCCACATCTCACTCACTACCAAGGATGTTAACTCTAATTGGGCGTATTAGGGTATTTATAGATATCAGAACACGAACGTCTATAAGTACTCTATATATTTCCATAAATAGTCTAGAACATTCAAACTTAATGTAATGTATCGGTATATTTGGGGAATTTGACACGTCACAGGAATGTGTTAGGATATGAATATGCACAAAGAGCTTGATCACGTCACTCACACTATTGTACAATAATCCTAGAGAGAAAAAGTCAAACTATCTCTCACTGTATGTTGGCTATGTTCTCTTACTAACCAATATGAAGTAGAATAATGTAACATACCCCAATATCTGCAGTTCTAATCAAGATGGACTACAAATCTACAAGGAAAACATACCGATTAAAAATCACCGTTGTGAACAGCAATTGTAGCAAATTGAATGTAAATGTTAAGCGATACATATAAACAAGACATACCTGTCATTCCTTGCAACAGAGAATTGTTTGGCATTGCTATGTTAACACCTCGTAAAATATGCCTTGAGTTTAAATGTCACATGGATATGAAAAGTATCACATATGAGTTGTTAATTGTTATACATAAACATGTAAGCTATTGAAATTTGTGATTGAGAGTGTTTGCAAAAAAAATGTTAGTAATCGGACCTGCATTGCCTCGAGTAGAACATTCTCACCATACAATTTGCATTGTGGCAGTTAATGCCGATGTTACAGGGAGGTTACGTCATCAGAAGTAGTCCTAGTTACGCATATTTGACTATTTCTAAATATCACAAATAGTTTTGTACAATTAGTTGACATAATCCTGTTTAATAACCGCATGTACAATTACTTGAAACATAACCCTACAATTTACTTACCATAACCCTACTAATTTACTTACCATAACCCTACTAATAACCTTGTACAATTACCTAACATAACCCTACTTAATAACCATTTGCAGGTATTTGAAATAACCCTACCGGCTTGATAACGAATCAAAATTCAAAGTAAAGAAATAACTGATGTATATCATTATCAATATGAGTTGCCATAGTGTCTATATTCAGTAATATTATTCACCAAACGAACAGACCAACCCATCTTCCTACATCCCCAGCTGAGACATTGCTATAGATTTACAGACGTCCATCTAAAATAAAGTTTGTGATATGAATTTCTTCATTCGTCTCCTAAGTAGATTTGGTCCCTATTACGACTCTGGACAGATATTGGAAAATATAGAAATAGCCGTCATAATTTATAATATAAAACAAAGACACAGCATTACACTTACATGTACGGTATTTATGCTTTAATGAAACAACAGTTTTATCGTGCCCTTGAACATCCTTTAGTTCTAAACACATTTCTTAAAATACAATTTCCAATTCAAGGTCATTAAAGATAGAGAGACAGAGAGACAGAGAGACAGGGAGACAGAGAGACAGACAGACAGACAGAAAGACAGACAGACAGACAGACAGACAGACAGACAGACAGACAGACAGACAGACAGACAGACAGACAGACAGACAGACAGACAGACAGACAGACAGACAGATAGATAGACAAATAGACGGGGAAAGCGCAAGGCCATTAACCTGTACATTGATAGATTACCACATTACTGGTAAAGGAAGGATTCAAATCTATACCTTTAGCTACAAAAGCAAACACACAACATAACTCCATTTTATTGGAATCAAACATCATAAATCATTTCCAGTATTTCCTTTGAATCAGTTTACAATCTATGGACATAAACCTTCCCAGTTTTACTATGTCTATGTCTTACTATGTCTTCCTTCATCAACCGGAACTAATTTCACACAGCGTAGAGAACGGCCTACATAAACCTTTCCTGATCAGTCAGCCTTACTCTAAATCGTAAATTTCAATACAACATCGCAATCCAATCTTTAATTTCCGAAGTTCTTATTAAACCAAACTCTGCAATTCAAGGAAAGTAGTTCATGTTTCACTCTCCTCTATCTCATGAATGACCGCACAAGAACATTCGACAGTTAGTGTTTCTGTAATTATCTTAAAACAAGGGACATGTGAAAAAGTAGACAAATTTGACATTTAAAGATTTCTATATTCATATCATAAGCTATATTGATAATATTGGCATCCTTTATTGAATAAAACTTGGCAAAATTTATTATATTCAAATAAAATAACATTGCCAGACGTAGAAGCATTATCTACAAACGTCATTGTGAGAAATAAAATATAGTATTTACGGGCTTAAATGGAAAGCCAGGCATCACAAGTCTATATATTCAATTTACCAATTATGATTTTGTTATAAATTTACTGTTGAATATAATGGAACGAGGAGACATAATAACAAATGACTATAGATACAACAGAAACTAAAACTGCATTTAGTTTCAATTGATCAAACATATTTGACAAGAGCCACATTCAACCAAGAAATACCTTCTAAGACGGAAGGTAAAAACTGAAATAATTAATCACTGTCTAATTTATGCAAGTAATAAACTGCAAGGGAATTGTGCAACAATACAGTAAACAGTGAGTGCAATATTCAAATGGCTAAGATCATGTTTATAGTACAGATCTGATTGAAACCACCCATTTTGGGTTATTACGCACAATAATTGGACAGATTTCACTTATCTAAGTTTTTTGTTGATGGTGCTCGTTGGATAGATACTACTTGGATATTTTGTTCATGCTATTTGATAGAATATGCTTTATCATTGAAAGCGAACACCATTATGATTTCCGCTGTATTTAGAAATCCGCTAGGCACGTGGACAATCGTTTGAATTTATGACTAAATGTAACCATTAAAGATGATTTTCTATTAACAATAAATTTCTTTTATCATCAACTGATCGCTTGGAAATTTTGATGTACATACTATATACATAAAAAAATTATTGGGAAAAGATACATTTTCGAATGGATGGATGGAAGGGGCATATTTGAAAGTGCCATCATGACAAAAAAGACATTGGAATAAATTAAATATAGTGCGAAAAAGCTGGAGAATGTAGACAGTGCAGGTAAATGTGAATAGAATGACAGATTGATAACAACACATGTAGATCTGATGATTTGAAACCAATCGGGGAAATAGTCAAACAAGCATGCAGGCAGATTAACAAATGGTCATATCAGACAGAGTGACAGTCTATCAGTCAGTCAGTCAGTCAGTCAGTCAGTCAGTCAGTCAGACAGACAGACAGACAGACAGACAGACAGACAGACAGACAGACAGACAGACAGACAGACAGACAGATAGATAGATAGATAGATAGATAGATAGATAGATAGATAGATAGATAGATAGATAGATAGATAGATAGATAGATAGATAGATAGATAGATAGAAAAAGAAAGAAAAGAATGGAATAAATGAAACTACAAACGAACAAAAGAAAATAAACATAAGACAGACAGACAGATGGATATATAGACAGTGGATCTATATTGCAAGAATTGTGCAGTATATGGAATAAGATTTGAAGGCTATTAGTATTCTAAGATACACCTTATAAAAACCATCACCACGGTTTTCACTTTGCTTATTGCATTGTTTATGAATTTATTCCTCAGTTTGCCAAAATAAGAAGAAAAAAGTAATTACACTAGACGGGTGTTAAGTCTTCTACACAAACACACCCTCCTCCATGGTGAGGCGATATCACTCGCTTATAATGAATATATATCGTCATATAGTTGCATGTCGCATTTGTTTCCTTAGTAACCAAGATGTACACTTGTAGATGAAGAATAGCTTCATTTCGCATCAACTACAGTTTGCTTCAACACCACTTCATATTATTGCTATGACAACCCCAGTACGTAGCCTCTTTATGTTATAAGAGCTGGTGTAATTACACTTTTATTGTAATATCTTCTCAAGGGTACATAAAAATGTCCTCTGGGCAGACTTTCAATTAAGAACAAATGCAGTGGATTCTATTGAATCCCAGTGTATTCTATTGACCCCGACTTTGTTCATTTATGCCGGCGATGACAACTTATCACCCGTCAACTAATTGCATTACGAAGTTGAATGACAAGTATGACTTGTGTATTCCGACTACGTTAGCAAAGTTCCTTTACCTGATGTTTGACTATAAAACGAACTCACTGTGCAATTTTTCAAAATAATAATGATAACACACACAATGTTATGACGTAAGTTGTTAGAAACTTCAAGATTTAAAGTAAGAGTGAATTAACTTGGTAGTTTAAGAGTTCAGTAATAGTTTGTAAACTTAGATTAAAGTTACTCTACCATTATGCCACATAGTGGACGACATTGAATGCGAATTATTTGGATAAACTTTGCTAAAGTAATCATTATTTGCAATATTTCATCAACACTTTAGTACAAAATATAATCAAAATTCAATGTCTATTACTGAGAAATAAAGGAGTTGGAGAAAACTGGACATTTCACCTCTTGATACTCTAAAGCTTGCCAGATATTTCAAGAAACATTTCCATTTCAAAACTTATGATACATGTGAACGATTCGATGTTCATATATCTCCTGTCTTGTTATATTTGTGATCATGGTAGGCCAAACAAATGTTTGGTTCCGGTAACTGGACCCAACCTTTTTTTTTATTGCCACCCTAAACATTTGAGATAATTTTCAAAATAAACATGGATATATTGCTGATATAGTAAGTTAAATAGTTGGAAAATCAACTGACGTTTGACGTTAGTATAAGAATCCTCACTTTATGATGTGATGCTAGATTGATAACAACCAAGTCTGGGAACGCTTAATTCAATATGGTCTTTCAATTTTTGTAATGAAAATACATACACCAATCTAGAAAGCTATATGTAGAACCAATCTACTAAGCCATACGTACATCCAATCTAGTAAGCTATACGTAGAACCAATCTACTAAGCAATTCGTGGAATCAATCTACTAAGCTATAGGTAGAACCAAATTGAATCTACTAAGCTATACGTACAACGAATGTAGTAAGCTATTCGTAGAACAAATCTAGTAGGCTATATGTACAACCAATCCTCCAAGCTATACGTAGAACTAATCTACTAAGCAACAGGTAAACAACACAAGAATTAAATGATTACTGCCATTAAAATCAACAAGTTCAATTCGTCTGACGACAATGCGGACATGAAATCACGTACTGAAGATATGTCATAAATAACGATGTCGAAACCTTAAATGACATGTTTTAATTTGTTCATGAGGTCTATTTGAAACCATCTCTTTGATACATACAAATTGAATGAAATTCAATCGCCTAACACATTACAGAAAGCAGAATTAACGAAAGCCGTGATTATTGCCTTGAAAGCATGATTGTGCAATTTAAATCACATAGATCAGCTTTTAACAGGATAATAAACCGTTTCAAATGGTGCTTTTTATGTGGTTGTCCAAAATGTTTTTTATTTCTGATATTTGAGTAGTTGTGCAAGTGGTTTGCCATGGAATGTTAAAGTGTTAAGTTGATCTGGCAATAGAAATATCAGGCCAAGCAGTACTCATGATGTCTTATTTTGTTTACTATTAAGGCATGTTGTCATGACGACAAGTATAATAAAGATGTATCTTGCGTATGATTTTACATCATAACTAAATTTCATATTTCAACATAACCATAATAAAAATTTCATTCCACACTGCAATACTTGCTGTTTTTCTACATATAGAAACTTCCTATTTTAGACGCCGGGTTTTATCCACAACGAGGCAAAATCACTTCTGCATGTCTTTCCTTCTGTTTCTCTTTATAAAACCTTAAACCTGTCTGTCTGTATGTCTGTCTGTCTGTCTGTCTGTCTGTCTGTATGTATGTATGTATGTGTATGTATGTATGTATGTATGTATGTATGTATGTATGTATGTATGTATGTATGTATGTATGTAAGTATGTATGTATGTATGTATGTATGTATGTATGTATGTATGTATGTATGTATGTATGTCCATCGTCTCACACGTTGTTGCTGTCGGTCTTTGCCTCATCCTAATCTAAAAATGTGCCGAGGAACAATTCTGACGAAGAATTATGATAGTCAATACACACGGACTCATTATCACCCTCGTGTTTTATTAGAATCGTATATACTAGACAGTGACGTAACAAATGAATCGTCTGTACGATAACCGTTATCAAATTATGAATTTTCTGGAGTTAGACACATTGACACTTCTAAGAATTTTCACCCACATCGTTTAAGTCGGGGTGAAATATTTATACCATGCTCTCGAGATATGTAGTAAAGATAAAACATTAGGTTTCACAGGTGATCATAAGTGAAAGCATGTTACTTAGGTGGGGATGGCGTCGAGTGAGTGTATTCTTTTAAATTTTCCGTTTAGTAATATCTTCAATACCAGCTACCCGTATCGGTATCAGATGAAACTGAAATGTATGGATATGTCGAATGAATAACATACAACAACATATACCATGGAAGCGAAATGATTGAACGTAAGAGTGAGTTGACTTGGCAGTTGAAGAGTTCATTTATAGTATGTAAACTTAGATGAAAGTTACTCTACCACTATTCCGCCATATACCTTTCTTGTAGGGCTTATGATTATACATAGTGGACGATGATGAGTTCGAATTTTCTGGTGATTACATCTATCGTGTTTTCATACCAAACAATCCTGAGGGCTATCTTTGGTTATATCTTCGGTTAGTTAAGCAAACCACAACTGGTCGTATCTACGACGCCAAACATATTAGACTAGTAAATAAGTATATGTAGTCTCCAATAACCTTTCCAGACATTACGATTCTTCACTTCATCTTGTGTTGGATCATCTCCAAGTTTTGACCAAGAAGAAATAATATAGATTAATAACAATCTTGTCAGGTTTAATAAAGATGTCGCAAGTAATCTCAAAGGCGGTGTTGGTATTAGCACAAAGTGTGTCATCGCCTAAATACTTTAAATTGAATGTAACCCTATGTAATTGTCATTAATATAGATGCCTGATAAACGTTTAAGTATGTATACTCATCAAACATCACTTGCAGTTTTATTACCTTTACGAGTTCTCTAGATAATGTCTTATTAGCTTCAGATTTCATATTTATATCAAACAAGGCTGGTAATTACATTAACATACTTTGTGCTGTCCATTTCAGGCAGTCACTGAAACACATATGTGTTTATTCGATAAAGTTTCAATATATCTATGTCTTCGCTACCGTTGCCATAGCAATCAGAACGTCATCATTCCTTCTTCCTCAATTTTTCTACCATGCATCTTTCTGATCCTGCCCATCATCATCATCATCATCATCATCATCATCATCATCGTCGTCGTCGTCGTCGTCGTCGTCATCGTCGCCGACGCCGCCGCCGCCACCACCACCACCACCACCACCACCACCACAAACACCACAAACACTACCACCACTACACTAACACCACTACACTACTATTACTGTATTCTATCTAGTAATTAAATTATCCAAGGAAGGTAAAATACGTTAAGAGTTATCATTGACGCCAAATTATAAAGGACTTGGAAATGGAAGTCATACGTATCTCTACATTTTTGGTCCAAATTGGATAAATGTATCATGTGCAGTCAGGAATGCTAGTCACCATCATTTACATGATCGATAAACAATACGGTTTCCTTTCATCTGTAGAATTTACAAAACCCGTAAAAAACTATTAATGACTAAATAAATCAGAATAATATAAGGGTAATATATCAGATGTTAGCCCTGGAGGACATAGTACGTCATGTGGATCTGTCACGTGATCTGTGAATCATTATACCGTTGGATTTTGCAGAGGTGCCGACAGAACCTGAATGTCAATGTTGCTGGAGGGTATAAATTATAACTATTGTTGAAATAACACACTCATATTTTCTAATAGGCAACATAATGTCAAACAACTACCTATAATTCAAGGATGACATCGTCTCCATAATTCTTCATCGTAATTTGTCAGTAGCTATAGTTCGTGCAATTCACAGATATTTGATCTTTGGTTAGCACAACAATTTACCCAATATGAACATATAGTGTACACATTTCTGTAGCAAACTTGTTCGACTGATAATAAATCTTAAATTATCTTACAGCGAGAACATTTTATTTAAACATCTCCAAATTATATTATATACACATTGAATTTGGCAGCTGATATAAGTTTGGGAATGCTGTATTCCTTCTCACGGCAGATGAAACAAAACGCTTAAATCGACTTAAGTTTTCATTGTCCACTATTTCTGTTTTAGTAACCAAATTATTCGTCATTGTGCGTTTTATAGTTTGCATACTTGCGCACCTATCTTATTTCAATATATTGAGTTTAATGAGAAAACAAACACAATTTTCCTAATAGTGTCTATGATATAGATGAAAAATTAAAACAGACAATAATTCTTTGAAATAAACATACATTTCTCATTTTGTTTTTAGACGGTAATTGCAGCATGTGATAATGGATGGTATCTATATGACACCAACTCACAGTGTTATCTTGAGTCTTCGGGTATCGAAGCAAATTACTCTGTAGCCAAAGGTATATGTGACGCTGAGGGCGCTTATCTAGCCAGGATTGAAACAGATGATGTTAACAATTTCTTGCATACTCTACTACCGTCTCAACCGATGATAAATTACTGGATAGATTTGGAGTATAAACAAGGCGTAGTATGTTTTTTTCATATTCAGAACCTTACTTTGTCTGTGTAGAGTGAAAACATTGTCGTTGGAGGCGCTCTTTTTCTACATAGTGCGCCTGCAATAAAGACTATTTAATTCAGTTCCTGTTATAACACATCCATTACCTGTGGTGGGATGTGCCAATGTGCTGTCATGTGGTTTGATGACGTCATCCGTTGTCAATATTTCGAAAACCTGTCAAGTTAAGTTATTTTTAAATTAAAAGTGAGGACATAAAAACAAGATCTATACTTCAAAAGTAAACATTAAAAAATACCCAACACGTTACACAAACTGATGATAGTGGCAACGATCAAATACATATAAGAATTGTCGTGAGTTTTGAATACTGAAATTTTCTACAGCAAGGACTTAATTCACAGATATAATTTGAAATACATATTTTCAATTTTAATTTCCAGGAGGGTACATCTGGACAGTGGATATGGGGGGAAGAGAGCGAGGTTACCTATACGTATCCATGGGTGACTGGTTTCCAATTTGACCAACCTGGCTACAAGACATGCGCAGTAAAAGCTTACAGTGAAGACGATATTTCGGAAGTTGCCTTTGATACATCTCTCGATAAGGGCAACTGGTTGGGGTTAGAGTGTAGCAGCTTACAGGGTTTCATTTGTCAGAAGGCTGTTGTTATTCCAACAACAGAGGTAAGCAAACCTAAAATTTCCTAATTCTTTTTTTTTTAATTGTGTTGAACTATGGCGGGATAGATGTGATTTAGCATCGTTATACTCAATATGAAATGTTTTATGTGTTGGTGTACGAATAAAAAGAGACAATGGAATACATTTCAATAATCTAAAAACATATACAACACATATAAACATTGATTTTGGAAATTGATCGATATTCCATCATTCAACATTTAGTCATATAAATATTCTATACTTCTCTGTCTCGTTCACATTGTTTCCAACATGCTCGTTCAATTCCATTTATTTATTTATTTATTTATTTATTTATATTATTTATTTATTTATTTATTTATGTGTTTATTTATGTGTTTATTTATTTATTTTATTTATTTATTTTATTTATTTATTTTATTTATTCATTAATTGATTGATTGATTTATCTATTTATTTATTTATCTATTTATTTATTTATTTATCTATTTATTTATTTACCTATTTATTTATTTATTTATTTCAAGACATAGATGTTCATAAAAAGTATTTTTAAATATTGATATTTAGGAATATCCACTTGAAGTGTATTTCCAATAACTTGACCGACCCTGGTTTAAGTCTCCGACTCTAAACATTTTATGTAAACATTAAACATTAAAACAGAAAATTAAGATAAGGAATTCTTTGTCTTCTTGACCTTCATGCACGTCTGCTTTCTTTCCCCAGTGATGTATGTACATATTTCATCAAACTATGACAGAAGAGGTGTCCTGACCGACATTAAGTTGCAAAAATAAAAACAATCAAAAAGATAAAATGAAAATTCCGACAGACCTATCTATTCTATTCTTTGAGGCCATGTTATCGGAAATACAAAAAAAAATTCGCCCGATTTCATTTTTGTTGTGAAATATAACATACCAATGTTGTCTATTTCCAGTCTGCAGTACCGCGTGAACCAAGCCAAGGCGTTACTACACCCAATGATTCTATCACAAAACCTTCAACATCCATGGATTATACGGGATCATCTATTGCTACCGTTAGTGTTCACAAATTTATATATCTATATCTATCTATCTATCTATCTATCTATCTATCTATCTATCTATCTGTCTGTCTGTCTGTCTGTCTGTCTGTCTGTCTGTCTGTCTGTCTGTCTGTCTGTATTTAATTTATGTAGATACAATTCCCACATATCTTTGTTCGGCTAAGGAAAATACGAGTGACCTAGGGGACCCGGTCACTACGAGTTGATAAACGAGTAGTGCGAAAATAAACCACATGATGTCATCTTGAGTATCTTGTAGGGGAATAAGTAAATACATTGCAATACATTGAGGGGGGGGGGTATAATTATACCTCCTTGAGAAAACCTTTATGATACATTTGGAGAAAATATGGTGGTTATAAACGTTTTTGACATTTTCTAGCATTCAAAACGAATAACGGAGACGCAAGCTGTGACTTAAAACACATTTTTGCTCGAGCGCATTCAACTTGGCACGTGTGAGGTAGAATGTGAAGTATAATAGCGTGATGAAGTTGATTAGTTACATAGGAATTTGAGAGGCATATTACAAAATATTTCAAAGTTGTTACAAAATATTAAAAGTGAATTGATGTTTAGAGAATTAAGTAGTTATAATCCCTTGGTACATAGGAAGTGTACTTAACCGTGAATGACAACTTGGGGTGATGTCAATGGGATAGATCTTGACAAACATCCCAAATAATAGTGATATTAGATATTAACAATAGAGCAGATTTACATAATTTAATATGCGGATCCAATCATAATAGTTAGAGTGACCATGTGATGACGACTATCCAATGAGTAGCATGCCAACTCTTTAGAGAGGTGTTAGGGATTCTTACTAGATTTAAATACATGTGTTTTCATGTGAAATGTTAAATTTGGATTTAGAGTTCACGTGGAATAATAAATCAAGTCTCCTTCCAGTGAAAAGCTGTTGTGCTAGAATCTGTGCTGTATGCTGTGAGATTTGTCGTCCCTCCCCCTTGTGTAACTGACTGTTCGGTAATGCTTGATAGTTTAAGATCCGGAGTAGAACAACAACTACCAACTCCTCAACTATATTACAAATAATATATAATGTATTAGGAAACAAAAAATATATAAAGATTGTATGATTGCTGTAATAAATTCGCTTTCTAGGCATATACGAAGCGGATAAGAAGCACTATTAAATCATGCAATGTTTCCCCCTAGTATCTGTCAAATAAACATTCGCATTTGATGCAGTGTATGACAGTTTGATAATTTCTTATATTCTATCTACCAAATACAGCATACCGTCATCCATGACGTCATCATGTACCGA
>NC_135557.1:24106374-24113874 GCF_964340395.1 Glandiceps talaboti | reverse complement strand
TAGAATAAAATGTCAACTAAATGGATGTTGATTCTATAACAAACGCACATTCACACAGCCACAATAATCAGATGCCAATCATGTGCACACAGAAACACATAAATATATACACACATGTATGTATGTATGAATGAATGTATGTATGTATGTACGGCAATAGCAGAGACATACACATACACATATGAAGACACACATACATACTAAGCGTACATACATACATACATACATACATACATACATACATACTAAGCGTACATACATACATACATACATACATACATACATACTAAGCGTACATACATACATACATACATACATACATACATATACAGACACATACACATACATACATACATACATACATACACATACATACATACATACATACATACACACACACACACAACACAAAAGAGCACCATTTACAGAAGTTATAACATAAAAGCACATTCACATGTCAATTTAAAAGTTTTATCACCATATCATAGACAGATGTGTATCTGTGCAAATCACCACTTCAGTCACATGACCTTTACATTCTGATAAATATAATTCAACGACGATGACTTCATATATGAATGGTCATAATTAACGTACATTAATGTATTAATTATGGTGTAACAGAACAACTTCAAGCACTTCTTTGCTAAATTTGTGAATTCCACAAAATAGCCATGCAGTAAAATGAAAAAATTATTATAATAATTTTGCACTGAATATAAATTAGTTGTATTGATGTTGAAGTGTTTTGTCCAATGTGTAGAATAAGATTGTGCACTACATAGTTGTTTTTTTTCGAGAAAATAAATATTATGTAGTGATTTGTTAAATTAGGATTCTACCTTTTGTGTTGTTTATACTCCATATTTTTTGACTTCTAGAATGAACGATTGTCATGAGAGCAATGAGTTATCAAATGAAATCGTTTATTCTAGCTGACTGTAAAGAGTTTATATTAGGGTTCTGTTCTTACATGTCCTTAATTAATAGAAAATGTGATAGTTCATTTAAATGTTTACATTTCTCCTCTCTTTGAATTGTTGAAGTTGAATAATAAAGTACACATACTTATCATACCAGTTATTAGAACCATATTTATCTAATTTGTTAGTACTTTCATTCATAGATAAGTATGTATGCTTATTATTTATTTATATATTTACATGTTCCTATATGATTCCACAATAAAATAATTGCCCACTGGTACAATTTCCGTCCAACAACTTGTGTACGTCTTTCTTTTCACGTCATTTCATCATTCCTAAATCTATGACATTTATTTGTATTTATACTTCATTTATTTTTCTCCAGTTTCTTTTCTATTTTTAAAATATTTAAAACTGCTGCACATACAGTATAAAAAAAAGAAGATTTTTCTAAAAAATCAAATGAACAAAGGTAAAAACAACATACTGGTTAAAATGACTGACAGAACTCAATGACTGGTGAGTGCAAGTGTGATTGATAACCACAACATTGTTATAATGGATGGATGCAAGTTTCATTATTACATAATTTCAACCGATCAGCTCACTGCTTTTATAAGGTCAACTTTATGCTCCCATGATTGCAACCAATCAGCTCACTGTTTTTATAAGGTCAAAGTTCATGTTCCCATAATTTCAACCAATCAGCTCTTTTGGTTTTTTTAAGGTCAAAGTTCATGTTCGCATAATTTCAACCAATCAGCTCATTGTTTTTATAAGGTTAAAGTGTATGTTTCCATAATTTCAACCAACAAGCTGAATGTCTTTATAAAGTCATAGTTCATTTTACCATAATCTCACCTAATTAGTAGAACACTCTCTAAATAAGTTCAAAGGTTATAAAGGCATAATTTCAACCAATCAAATCTGTCTCTGCGTAAGTTGATAAAGTCATATATACACACGGATATAGCAGCCGCTAGGGTTGAGTTCAAACGTAACATTTGTGTCATTTCAAAAAAAAAATTGAAATAAGCTTTTAAATAATTGGCACTATACATAGCAATTTGTATTTGTAACTTCATTCAGTATTTGTCTCTAAGAAATTATATTTGCATAATTCTTAAATCCTCAGATTGGTTGGATCAAGGTTAACAATTGCTTAGTTTTAACATATCAACTAATCCTCTCCAGACAACCTTAGTTTTAACCAATCAGCTAAGTGGCTTAAGACAAGTTCAAAGGTGAACAGCTTAGTTTTAACCAATCAGCTAAGTGGCTTCAGACAAGTTCAAAGGTGAACAGCTTAGTTTTAACCAATCAGCTAAGTGGCTTAAGACAAGTTCAATGGTGAACAGCTTAGTTTTAACCAATCAGCTAAGTGGCTTAAGACAAGTTCAAAGGTCATCAAGACAGCTGTACAGGACTCTTCACAAAGATTGTTGATGTTGGTATTTTCTCCTGATGCCACACAGCGTATGGGAATCCGGAATATTCCTCGGAAGTTTCTTTATTCTTACTAGATACAACTGTACCTGCTGCTCCATGGTTTCCCTAGAACAGTACAACAATGCAATCTTTACAATCTTACCCACACACAGTGAGTACACTGTATATTCCTTAAGATATCCACATTAGGCATTATTATAATAACGTTTAGTTGCGTTGGCCCACAGACAAGGAATATGGCATGATATGTTGGCCCACAGACAAGGAATATGGAATAACATGCTGGCCCACACACATGGAATATGGCAAACTGTCATTTTTAAGTGATGGAAACCCTGGTTGTGTAAAATAAACCTTTCCTTACAATATTTTACTGACTTAATGAATGTACTGAAGAATACTTTGGTCATAGACTATAAATATGCTTGCTCTATCACATAATTGATTGACTGTACTGTGTATAGCTGCAATGCATTGTATTAACATACTCAGAGATGTAGATAATAATGTGAATTTATAATGCACCTTCCTCCTGAGAGCTCAAGGCACTCACAATTATTACCCCTGGCATTGATCAATGGCAGCACAATGGCCCTTTATACTTCCTCAACTCCCTGGGGAGAATTCAATCCATGTACATAATATAAGCACATAGGATTGAATAGATAAGGGCTGCTAGTCAGTACAAAATAACAGGCTACTCAGCAATTTACGTTTACAAACATCTGTGGTTGTAATCGAAAAGATGGGCTTCATTATAAATTCTCTTTCCTCTCCTAGGAATGTAAAGAAAATGAAGCCATTCAATAACAAATCAAGAACCATATCTTGCACAATCCCTAACCTGTGTATCCATGGCGATGAGGCCAATTGTAAACATTTTATCTTGACCAACTCTCTCTATAACATCTTTGATAACTTGATCACAAGCTGATTGTACATCAAGACCCTGGAAGAGAATAGACAACATTCAATGCATTCTTTAAATGTTCACTAACAACAATTAAGAAGTAGTGGTATTAGAGTTAATTTAAAATTAACCATTTTCATCTCGTTCATCAGATTACACAATATCCCAAGTGAGCCATTGAGTCTATAGCAACTGCATAATTGGTAGCTATTGGTATTTATAGTATTGAATTGGTATTTTTCAAATACTTTACACTGAATGAATGGATATCGATGAGCGTGCCACTTGCCATATTTGGGCAAAGTTTGCTGGGGTGTGATACAGACAATTATTGAACTGGTTTGATGCACCATTGAATTGCATTGGAATCGATATAGAGTATTTATATGATAAAAAGTTGTGAAAGATCAAAACTAATGGTAAATCATGAAAAAAAAAGCTTTAAAAAAATTAAAATCCTCACAGTGCAAAGCTGATGAAGAATACCAATCTATTACTGATCTTACTCTAAGTGTACAGTAAATGGAATTAAATTCTGACTGTGTAGATTTATAAATGTATATAAAAGGCAAAATTGTTAATGTTACCAACTTGTTGACTTTTTGTACAAGTATGGGATTTATCATCCTTTGGGTGTCAAATAAAATAAAATAAATTTAGACTTCATGAACAAAAATTATCATGACTCTTCAGGATATATGATGTTTACAAAAGTCCTAAGAAATCTTGAATTTAAAAAAAAAACTGTTGTATTACCTGTTTCAGATATTGCACAACTTGGTAACTACAACAAAACCTCATAATGTCATCACCATCACCAGTTGCTATGGTAATGAAGAGAAACACAAGCCATGCATATAAAGAATGTGCACTTTTTAAATGAAATTATTAGCCTGATGAGATACCACTGTAAACTAATGACATACCACTGTAAACTAATTGAAATGAAATTATTAGTCCAATGACATACCACTGTAAACTAATGACATACCACTGTAAACTAATTGAAATGAAATTATTAGTCCAATGACATACCACTGTAAACTAATGACATACCACTGTAAACTAATTGAAATGAAAGTATTAGTCCAATGACATACCACTGTAAGCTAATGACATGCCACTGTAAACTAATTGAAATGAAAGTATTAGTCCAATGACATACCACTGTAAACTAATGACATACCACTGTAAACTAATTGAAATGAAATTATTAGTCCAATGACATACCACTGTAAACTAATGACATACCACTGTAAACTAATTGAAATGAAAGTATTAGTCCAATGACATACCACTGTAAACTAATGACATACCACTGTAAACTAATTAAAATGAAATTGGTACTCCAATGACATACCACTGTAAACTAATGACACACCACTGTAAACTAATGACATATACCACTGTAAACTAAACTGAAATGAAATTATTAGTCCAATGACATACCACTGTAAACTAATGACATACCACTGTAAACTAATTGAAATGAAATTATTACTCCAATGACATACCACTGTAAACTAATGACATACCACTGTAAACCAATTGAAATGAAATTGGTACTCCAATGACATACCACTGTAAACTAATGACACACCACTGTAAACTAATGACATACCACTGTAAACTAATGACATACCACTGTAAACTAATTGAAATGAAATTGGTGTACTCCAATGACATGCCACTGTAAACTAATTGAAATGAAATTGGTGTACTCCAATGACATACCACTGTAAACTAATGACACACCACTGTAAATTAATGACATGCCACTGTAAACTAATGACATACCACTGTAAACTAATTGAAATGAAATAAGTACTCCAATGACATACCACTGTAAACTAATGACATGCCACTGTAAACTAATGACACACCACTGTAAACTAATGACACACCACTGTAAACTAATGACACACCACTGTAAACTAATGACATACCACTGTAAACTAATTGAAATGAAATAAGTACTCCAATGACATACCACTGTAAACTAATGACATGCCACTGTAAACTAATGACACACCACTGTAAACTAATGACACACCACTGTAAACTAATGACACACCACTGTAAACTAATGACACACCACTGTAAACTAATGACATACCACTGTAAACTAATGACATGCCACTGTAAACTAATGACATACCACTGTAAACTAATTGAAAGTTAAGTGTTTGAATAACAAATGGTTGTGAAATTAATACAATATAAAGCCAGTCTAAAAAGTAATTGTGTTTGAATATAAAATCTATTTTGATTATAACAACAGCTAAAATTGGTTAAATTTAAAGTTAGTACCTGTAGTATAATTGTACCACCGAGTGTGTCATAAAAATAATGCCTATTCGATTTCTTGATCGACATTATAACTTCCACTCTATGCAGTACATGTGTATTACTATGGGTATGTGTGAGAATAGGTTGACCTTCTTGATTTTATTTTATTTTATTTTACCTTTATAATTGTTTTTATTTTTCAAAATATTGTTTCAATCACAAAAAAAATGTCGGTCAGAATACCCCTTCTGCGATAGTTTGATGAAATATGTACCTACATCACTAGGGAAAGAAAACAAATTTGCATGAAGGTCAAGAAGACAAAGAATTTCTTATCTTTTTATTTCAAATGATTAAAAAATGTTTAGTTTCGACAGCTTAAATTAGGGTTGGTCAGGTTATCGGAAACACACAATTTTTTTATTTGGCTAGACTGTAAGATACGTCGTGCGGTTCCACCCCTGTTCCATCCTGTCATAGCAGACCTTACACACTATTATTTGGCCTAAGTAAGATAATACTTACCAGCTGCAGCACCCAACTGTAAATGATAAACAGAGAAAGTTTTGTTTTGTTAAATAAGAATTAACTTTGTGTAACACATTTGATCCATCTATTAGAAATAAATATGACATTCTCCCATAATGCATCTGGTTGGCCTTGGTATAGACATATGCGAGAGATTTGTTTTTCTTATAACTTAACCTATCACAGTATTGTCACCCTGTATGCCTACATTGTTGTCAGCATACAGTTCCCACCCTAGTATGGGTGAATCACCAACCCTGACTTAATCTATCACAGTATTTGTCATCCTATGTGCCTACATTGTTGTCATTATACAGGACATTCCCAGGGATGAATCACCTACCCTGACTTAACCTACCACAGTATTTGTCATCCTATGTGCCTACATTGTTGTCAGTATACAGGTCACTCCCTAGGAGGGGTGAATCACCAACCCTGACTGAATTTATCACAGTATTTGTCATACTATATGCCTACCTGATTGTCAACATACAAACCACTCCCTGGTAGAGATGAATCTCCAACTCGTCCTGGATGTTTATTTTTAGTACCACTGGTTGATACACCTACCCAATGTAAATGAAAGAGAAGTCGCTCAGATAAAAAAAAAAACCTTCATCAGCTTACCGATATAAATTAATGTAACACTATATAAACATAAACACATAAAGTAAATGGTCTCAACAAAAAACATCTTAATGGATTTCAGTCTATCTACTTGTATGTATATATATATATATATATATATATATATATATATATATATATATGTATATATATATATATATATATATATATATATATATATATATACACTTACCTACCTATCCATCTATGTCTGTCTCTATCTATCCTTCTACCTATCTGTATATGTATCTATCTATCTATCTATCTGTTTATATACTAATGTCATCATTGCAACTGACAATTGTTGAGTATATTGATAATTTCTGTGTTTGATCAGAAATCGTCTGGGTTTTTTTTTCTAAATCTCACAAATCATGAAGATTAACTCCCAATGTGAATGTTGAAACATACATACCAACTGCTAGGTTACCATGGTTATCACGGACTATGAGTGACACTGTATCATGTGAAGTAAGTGGGCTAGGTAATGACACCTACTGGAGACAAGAAAACACGAGGAAGCAATTAGCCAATACAAATTTACAATTTAAGTGCTGCAGCTAGTGAAGTCTGACTTATACCTACCTTTAGAAGATATTGTAACTGCTATCAACTTATGTAAAATAGCACCTCTTCAACAACTTTGAAATTTTTTAACATATTGCACTTAAATTAAATGTGTACTATCAATTTGGGGGTACCTGCACGGAATTTTGGGAAATGCTTACAGGAAATGACATCATAGTTGCCAAATCTTTATCAAGCCAAAAA
>NC_135557.1:24098874-24101374 GCF_964340395.1 Glandiceps talaboti | reverse complement strand
GACCTAGTCTGAACGGTCTGGTCGTTGCGGTCCTATGTAACCACTCGCTATCCATTACAGAAGCGGAAAGAACAACTGGATCTTTTAGACTACAGTGAATCAAATTGTAACATTTACCAACGTTAGAAAGGATTTTACCAAAGCAGACAATACGATGTAGCAGTATTGTCGAGTCAGACGACAATAGTTAGTCGTGTTAGTGAGATTGCTGTCAGACCAGACGACCGTTTGTTTCTACTCAATTGGCTTCCATTGTATTAGTGGTGAGGTCATGGTAAGGTCATGTCAATATGGTAAATCCATACTTATTCAGTTTACCATTGTCAGTATACTGAATAGCAAACAATAGACCACTGACAGCGAGCCATCTCAAACGGTACACTGTCAAGTGACCATTGTTTGTCAACAATACACGACAACTTTAGTACCTAGCTGCTCCTAGATTTAGTGCCTAGTTCTTTGTAACTGCTCTGTTTGTTGGCAACGACACCATGATTTCTATTCAAACCCTCAAATCGTCAACAAACCGTAAATATTCAATGATAAAATACCCGAATTTGTCCCTTTTAGTTCAGTTTTATGGTCATATTTGGATGTTAAACGTATATTTGGTTGGAACGGAAAAATGGCAAGCTTGCGATGTTGTTTACTATTACGGTAACAGCATGTTTTCTATGATTACAATACATAAGCTTGTATCTATCGCCCTCAAATCATTATTACACATAAAAGAGTACAGATATTGTGTTAGACACAATATCAACTCGCACAACAAGAAACCTCGGCGCTGATCTGAATGGTGTGTTCCATGATTACCAGTAATTGGTTTGGTGGATAGTTTCACATACGTCTGTGCAAGGTATAGTATATTCCATTATGACTACATTTTAAAGGTATACAATAGTAATGATTTATGATGTACATAAATTATTCAGTCTTGCCACACATAAGATCTATATTTTACAGGAATTCAAGAAACTTGCAAACTTTCACTATTTGATAATATCTTGGTTGTTTCATAGCAACGCCATAGTAAGGTTTAGCTGTGCATGTTTTCAATAAAATCGTAAAATCGCACATGTTAAAAGTTCTTACCAAGTTTCAGGATATTATATCGGCAATCAAACATTGCAAACATCATTAGTTCCGACGTTGTTTCATGATTCAAAGATCGCCAACTGTCTCAGCCTCCGGCATTTCACAGCGTCGCTGTTTGTATACTAGGCATTCGTTCCTGACAGTGTGTATGACGAAGGCACTGCTATATATTTGCATAACAATGGTATATTTACTTGCATAAATAATGAAGACAAAAAGGTTACCGAGACATACGGACTATTCATATTTGGAATGCCCACTGTCGTAAAACGTCAGACCTCCGGTCACACCCTTTTACAGCAATGATACAAAACGACCCATTTTATGAGCAGTGAAATACATTTTATTGTCTTTGTTTGCCAGAAAAAGTGAATGCAGTCTCCACCTCTTTATATTTACTCCATTGAACTATTTCGATTTAATTGTAATCAAAATCATTTTTTTCAATGTCATGATGGTAAGTTTGTCTGAGACCTTGTTAAGTCAAAAAGAAATTTCCACAGCAGTGGAACAGTCTTAGAAGAATTTATTATAGTGACATGAAGTAAAGTATAACAAATCTATAAAAAGAGTTACAATACACAAACTATCAGCCAAATGGGCTAATAATAATATAAGCTTAGTGCAGTGCTAGTAAAGAAAGTGTTATTGGTTTGCAGTATAATAACTTGTAAACTTTAAGTGTAACTTTTGAAAGAGATAACCAACACTTGAAGATTATGATGTAAAATGTATCACATTTACCAAGAAAATAAAAACCAAAATAAATCAGAGGGTGTTAATATTTGTATATCAGCGCTCTACAATTCGTTGAAATGTTAAGTATATGACAAAGAAACAAATATACCAGCAGATTGTTAAAGTAGGAAAATCCCTTTCGTTCATATCACAATGACATATCGGTACATTATGCGAAAAGTCATATTTGACCATGTCTTTCCACCGGGGTAAATCTCGGGCAGAGAATGTGTAAATGTGATGAGTACGAGACGAAGTTCCACACAAATAAATTTTTTTTGACCTTGATGTATCCCCTTCGTTGATATCACAATGGCAATTGTTATTTAATTGATTGAATAACCGGAACCAAACATTTTGTTTGGCCTTATACAGGCATTTCACAAATGTATTTCTGGTTATAACTGCACACTGAGTCGATCCAGTCTTGGCGTGATAATGTCATGTTGCCACACTTATTCTCATTTGGTTCACTACCTTCCCAATCATCAAATATCAGATCAGTTCCATCAATCCATTTGAACGCACCAACAGAAGCCTGGAATTGAGACCAAATAGCAATATTTTAATGGGGAACACGATCGGGCTGATTCTAATAGTTGACGTGCAGTGAGTCTCAAAAAGTTATTTTCATCACTTTAGCCATAAAATAACCTATGCACAC
>NC_135557.1:24091374-24093874 GCF_964340395.1 Glandiceps talaboti | reverse complement strand
TGAAATTGTCTTCTGTTAGGTACAATACTTTACTCGTAATATCGTATACTGTAAACAGTATCGAATCACCTGTGGATAAACTTATTGTTGTATCTGTATACATGATAAATCAAATCAAATTGATTTTTCGATCTGCACCCAAAAATCACCACTATCAACGGCGATCACGATTTAAGTCTCTTTATGTACTGCTTATAGATAACGTCGACCACTGGTTAAAATGTATAATGTCTAATTATTGGTATTTTAACAATTTTCAGTAAATGGTTGTGGAATCGAAAAATAATTCGCCAATTACACTAGCACAGTTTTAACGTTCATATCATGTTGGCATACCAAACCTTTGTTTAACACTTGCTACTATACTTCCTACATAAACTATTGACTAATTAACAGATAAAATGTCTTACTGTACGTATGTAATTTACCAATCTTTAGTGAATATGTCATTGGTTATTTGATGAAATAGATGTCCCAGTTGCAGCTGGTGCAGATTTAAAAATTGTGTTTCAGTTATATTAATGCAAGACATAAGTTCGTGAGAGTAGCGAGTAATGTATTTTGTAGAATTCAACCTTTACCAAGATATTTATAATAATAACAATCACATCTCACAAGAAATCCTGTATAGCCAGAACAAGTAGATCATTTAAAAAAAAAATATATATATATATATATATATATATATATATATATATATATATATATATATATTGATTTCATTTGAAATTAAAACGTCAACATTATCATGTTTCCTACCTTTAGCTGATTTTGCTGTCAAGAAGAAGGAGAGAAGAACTACTACTAATACAATACAACAGCTCCACTAATAACTGAACCTGCAATTAGCCTGCGACGTCGTTTTTTCTTCATTTCCTCTGAAACTGTAACGTACATATCCACGGGTTCTACCGCCGACATGGTTCTCTTGTTGTTAATATGTGTAAACTTCAAGAAAGGAGAATATTTCGGAATAGTTTGGGTATTTTAGAAATATGTGCTCTGAATGAAATGTTCGATGGGAAAAATTTCTCGGGTCATTGCCTTTCTATGTCACATATCCATGTCACTCTAATTGTAATTTTGGAACTGTAGAACATAGACCTACAGGTGGTAATTACTGTAGAAAGCACTGCTCTTATATTTAACAATGCTAGCCAGTCAACATTCTATTTGTAACGTCGCACCACTTTTGTCGTTGGACAATCTAGTATAGTCTCAATGAACTTTAAAAAGGTTCATGTCAACCTACGTACACAGTTGTCCAGTTTACCATTGACCCATTGTCAGTATATTGAATACCAAACAATAGAATAGTGACAGTCGACCATCCGAAGCGGCACACTGTCAATAGACCATTGTTTGTCAAATACACCACAATTTCAGTAACTAGTTGTTCCTAGATTTAGTGCCTAGTTCTTTGTAGTTGCTCTGTTTGTTGGCAACGACACCATGATTTCTATACAAACCCTCAAATCGTCAACAAACCGTAATATGCCATGTTCATTGCCATGATGAGAAGCTATCTGTTAGTTGTCCCTTCTCGTTAAAAATACTTTCTCAACAAATATTGTCATATATCTCACTTTTATGTATGACTCTCACACATCCTGAACAGCAAGTACCACCTACTAGTGACTTTACATTGGTTAGGAAATGTTTACCCTTAGGTACCTACTGTATAGGAAACGAGGTAGTGATGGGGAGGAGGGATGGGTTTGAAGAGCAAATTCTTTACCTTGCCTTCAGGTCCGAAGTTGCTGCAAGAGGAAGAATTGCCTCAGAGTTTTTCCAAATACCGCCTCCCCCTCTAGGCGAAAATACCTAATGCTTTCGTCTACCACCAGGGGGCGTCATCCATAAAATAGATGAATACTTAATCTTCCTTTATGGCTGACTCTCACACATCCTAAACAGCAAGTACCACCTAAAAATCTTTACAGATACGCAAAAGACCACATTTGTAGCAAATTGGCCATGTCACCATGACAGTTTTAATGTCCAAAAATATCTCTGAAAATACAACAGCAAAGACTTTACTCACCCAGAAAAATCCCTTATTCGGTAGGATAATCACTATCGGCCCACCCACTTTACAATAATCAGATAAGGTCAAAGGTTAGAGTTGGCCAAAGCTCAGGTTGAAAAGGATAGTATTTCATTGTTTCAGGCCAAAGGGCACTGAAACACAGTTGTACAAATTAGACATATGAATGAGTGACAAAGTTCAAGATACTTCTGACTTTAAATTGGTTAGGGAATTTTTACCTTGGAGTGAGGAAAGCCTTATTAGCCTTTACAAACCCAAAGAAGCAGAAAGTGGGGCACAACCCCACCAGCCACATATGACTGTGGCAGCCCCACCAGAAGCGCTAAGCAAAGGAAGTTTGTACCTTTACATAGAACGCATAACAAGTTGTCAATTAAGCTTTAAATAAGTGGAAATGTTACAAATGAAATAATTATATATTTACATTAATTTCTCTATGCAATTTCATTG
>NC_135557.1:23933874-24081374 GCF_964340395.1 Glandiceps talaboti | reverse complement strand
CATGAAATTATGCAATATAGGTTTTTAAGAGGATATGCTCGTGAAATCAAGAAAAAATAGTCCAATGGAAGAATATGTTTTCGGAAGAGTGCAGCGGTAATCCAAAAGGTGTTAGACGACATTTTGAAAAGTTGTCAATCTGGAAGTCTGAAAATCAGCGAATTTTGGTGACTTTGACGAAATTCTGTATTATTTACATAACAGGTGAGTACTGAATAACGAAATACATGTTTTTACATCAAAACTGAGAGCTGGACCATGTGCGATTGTCCCAAAGTTTATCAAATTTGTTTTGTGACGCATGACGCTGGTCCCGTTCTCGCGCATCCATGATATCTGCCAATGTCATGATTTGCTTCTTACTAGAATACTGTGGGTTTACCTTCAGATTGAACACGTATAAAACGGCTTTAGCTAATTTGCTATTGAAAGCCAGACGAACTACGAAGTGATGCTTCAATTAGTGTACTTTATACTAGTAGTCACGATCACATTACAGTAACTGCAAGGAAATTTTAGGACTCTGTGATTGTGAACTGTAGCAGTTGTGACTTGTGAAGTTGTGTACTACGGCGTTGTAACTTGTAGTATAGTAAGTGTTAAAAGTTAAAACAACCCCGTGCACAACGCTAGTCCCTCGAACAAAAAGAACGCTTACTGTGGCAAGTCACTTTCAGGTTGTATGTATATCAGTTAAATGGCATAAATACCCACCTAAAGTGACATTTGGCTCTCATTTACAAGCGGGGATTAATATAATTCAGTACGAAAACACAAGCAGCTTGTTGAAATTTTACACACACACACCCAAAATTCAGATATGCAACGACCCAAGTTTGTATCTTCTACTGCATACCAACTGATAAATAAATCCTGATAGCCATGTACAGTTTTATGTGTCAATTGATTTCAGGGTGATGTTTTAATTTAGTTACAATGTCAGTGCGAGAATTACCAGATGATGGTACCAAAGACCAAGGGAAACCTCGGAAAGGCAGTGCAGTTCATCCTTCAATGCGCAGACAAAGAAAGAGTGTTGTCGGTGCTCTTCAAACTGAAACTCTTAAAGAGAGACAGGTATGTGTAATTTTTCTAGCATTGCATTGGTTTTGCATATCTCATGTAGTATCCATGAATACAATAGTTACCAGTGTTGGTCATTGGGAAATCTTTGACTGTGAAGTTCATATGATATTTTACTGACATGTAGACAGTCTACAGAAATATTTCAATGATATCCTGTTTCACATTTGACATCCACAAACAATTAGATTGAGTGTGAATAAAGATAATTTTGTATTTATTCTCAGAACTGATTTTTTACTAGAATAATAAGCCACAGCTTTTTGCCACTGTCTGGAAATTTCACATGCAAATGCCTGTCTTCGGATTGTTGTCAAGATAGAAATATGCTAGACGTGATGTGAAATAAATGTACATGCAGTTAGCGGCATTTGAAAAAGCAGTTTGTCTATCATCCATTATGAATGCCCATTAATAATTTCTTATGATGAAAGAATTATAGTAGGGTTCTCCCCAGAATAATTATCAGTACTTCTTATAACACAACAGTTTTACAACATAAATTTTCCATATTATTTTCAAGAGAGCACAGACAGGAACCCACTTTACTATGGCCCGGGCTGCAGAGAAAACCTTGCATCAGGTCAGTGATCAAATTTACCTGACTTCCTAAGGCTTTCCACAAGTGTTCCCTTCCAAAAAATTTGAGTGCGTAATTAATGCCTAAAAAATAATTGTTTGACTCTGGTTACCCAACCCCCACCTAGCTTTTCACTGCTGACCCTCAACTTTTTTGTGTGTAACTGGCGTCAATTCAAAAAGACAAAATAAAACATTTTCCAGTCTGTAATGGCTGTACATCTGATAGGACGAAATAGACCATTTGGAACACAATGGAAAACCTGAACTAGACACTCACATGGAAAAAAATAAATAAAATAAAAACTAAACATCTACTTACCCCCACCTATTCTAAAATTGAGCGTAATCGGAACCACACAGTTTTTTATTAGACCTAACTGTAAATTTTACTAAAGTTCACCTTTTAGTTACCAGGAATCTCAAACGTAAACAAAAACACTGCAGGCAGTTAGACATTTTCTGTAGTTATAGTTCCTCATTATACAAGTTTTTTTTATGTAAAAAATTACACAACCGATATATAGTTGTTCAGTGACCATCTGACACTCATGGTGGATGGATGTGTGAATATTAATGGTTTGAGCCATTTAATTCTTGTCCTGCTAAAATGATTTTACTTTTAATGGATCTGTTTTGAGACCTAAATACAACAAATATTCTAAAAAAAAATTTAACATTGAGAAATGCAAGAATTTTCACCATAGTAAATGCATGGCACTAAAATAAAGTCAGGTGTCAACAAGAGAACAATTTTTTTTAGCACTACTGAAATGGTGAAATGTTTGTGTGTGTGTGTGCATGTGCGTGTGCGTGTTTGTGCATGTTTGCGTGCGTGCGTGCATGCATGAACAATATAAAGTCAAAAACCACTACCCTGATTGCCTCGGTATTTGGTTGGGACATTACCTTTGGCATGTAGATGGGAAATTGTTCAAATGAAAATTGTTCAAATGCAAATGATCGCATCAGAGATGTGTGTTTTGGGTAAAAAAAATGTGATTTTTGCTCAAAAACTTAAACTCCAAAACAACTATGCAGATTGGCCTGAAATTTGGTGGGAACATTCTTGGGGGTGTATAGATTCTAAATGGTTCTATGATGGTGTGATTTCATCAGAGATATGCAAATTAGGTCTAGAAATGTATCTTTTTGGTCAAAAGTCCACTTAGCACATTGGGCTAAGATTTGGTGGAAACATTCTTAGGGTGTTTAGATTAAGAAGTATTCATGACATGATACCATCAGTGATATGCAAATTAGGGCTAAAATGTGTCTCTTTTTGGTTCAAAATCTATTCAAAAACTACTGAGCAAATTGTGCCGAAATTCAATGGGGATGCCTACGGAGATGTGTACATGTAGGTGAATTCACAACATGATCCTATCAAGAATATGTAAATTAGGACTAACAATCTCTCAATTTTGTTCAAAAACTTATATCTTGAAAACTACATGAGGAATGAGGCTGAAACTTGGTGGGCATGTTTCTGGAGGCGTTATTCTGCAGTTATTCAAAACATTTTGACAAAACTGGCCCTAACAACATGACCACACCCATAGCAACAGCAAAATGGTAGTTTATATTTCAAGGAATCTTTATTCAAGTGCCTAGCCAATGCCTGTTGTTATCCAAAAATGTAAGCATATATGCCTAGCAACAAGACTGTGCCCATAACAGCAGTCAAATACAGTTGTGCTACACTGCAATTAATTAGCGTTATTTTTTCCTTGCTACAGACATGCTATATAGTACTACTTTCTACTACATACTGATTTGAAATTGATGAAACTGTCTGAAACAATTTTCAGTTTGGGCCAATTTAGTAAAAAAAAAAGGTTGGGATGGGTGGGTGGATGGGGTCAGAGACCTAACTAAAAGCATTTACTAATAGTTTTTTTAAACCTAAAATTGATCTTTCCCTAAACCAGCACAGTCTAACACTTTAGTCTATATATTGTATAAGAATTTGATTTAGGAACTTAGGTAAAATGACCAGTGAATACAGGTAGATTGAACTATATGGCCTTATCCCACCCCCCTAAGGCAAATCTCTAAATTTACCACTGGTATGCAATGTACGCCTTGTCCACATAATAGAAACAAAGCAATATATCTTCCAAGTAGTTTATATGTTTTAAGAATTTGAATGAGAACTTTACAATGTTTCAACAATCTGCAGTAGCACTGTTGGTATTCTTGTTTTATGTATGTTGTAATTTGCAGGCTAGATTAAAAGATGCTCGCGAACAGAGACGACAACAGATCAGCGCTGAACATCGCTATATCATCAAGCTGGTTGCTGAACATATCAATATGGAACCTGCCACAGTGGAAGAATTTATTCTTGACACACCCCAGGTTAGTTAACCCTTTCACCACCACTTGCCTCATGGGATTATGTGTTGTCCACCAGCCCCCTTACTGACATAATGTGAGAGTGAGTGTGGTGTAATCAAACTGATATAAAAATACTTAGAGTTGCTTATTTTTGAAAAATAAGGTATCATTTGAATGGAAAATAAATTTTCTACATCATAGTTGCAAATACATGCATTCAAATATCACACACACAACCGAAATATGGATTAAAGTAACAAAATATTAATAAAACAAACACTGGTTGTTTATTTATTGACATATCACAAATAAACAAAATATTTATATTACAAACAAAATTCAAAATACCAACATTTATGTTCTTACAAAACTTCTGTATACTGACTAAATGGTCAAAATCGGCGAAAATTTGTCAGAAAATGTTATTTTCAGTCGTATTAAATTTGAACGAAAATAATTAACGGCCTACTAATCCGATTACGACGCAATAGTCGGCCCCCGCACCGGCAATGAAGGGTAAAAAATATCTGAAGTCGTCGCCCCAATACCTTCAGAAAAATCAGTTTGTGTAATTATATATCATTTTTTGACAGAACAACAAAAAATTATCACCAAATTTATCCTCAAAATCAGTAAAAAATGCCCACAAGTTGGTAGTATACGAGTCCGAATCGGGACGCCAACGTGGCGCTTTTTGCCGACATGCTTACCCACAAAAGCAAATATGCAGTCGGGACTTTGAAGTTACGTTGCGATAATCTGATCCTTCCATATACTGCATCGAGTTCACTCAGCCATCTCCTTGTATAAAACATCGTATTCATAGTAAAATTGAGTGGAAATTTCTACGAACAGCACCTTTATTTACATTGCAAACGATGTTAGGGGAGACAGATTTTGCTTCGCCGATGTTGAAATTTGAATTTTACATTGAAAAACGCTCGTAAAAAATCCGATCGGAAAATCGCCAACATCAAGCGTAAGTTTCCCTCCACTGACCTCTACACAGTGAGCTAATACAAATACAAGTCATTATTGAGCCGTAACAAAAAGAAATAAAAACAAAATAATCCATGATATTGCCAAAAATTACCCCTAGAACGTTAGCATGGGCGTCGGCACGGTCACAAGATTGCGTAAATTTGAACGACATTCAAAAATTCAACCATAAACTGCCGTCGGCAGCTCACACGGCCTTAGCGGGAATTTGATGCTTACATACAAGTACAATGTGTTCCCATAGCTAAATACTTGTATTCAACGATGTATTTCGAGTCAAATTCTGTCGAAATATCCAAAGATAGTGACATAATTTATATCGTACACCATGTTATGAGAGCCATTAATTACTTTCGCCATGTTGAAATTCGATTTTGTGAGCGAAAAACGCACATAAAATTACGATCGCTCGTCATTTGGATTGTACTCCTGATATCGTTCACTGTCATGCTTTCAAAATGGCAGTGTAGATAAACAAGGCTAATACGCATGTGTGGAACTAGTTATGGCAGCAATTTTTGCAGCAATAGCTGCCGTTTAACGGCATAACGGCGAGGTAGGTGAATGAACTCTGGCGTTCCCTCAATTGAGGGAATCGGTGGGCGCCCTAGCGCGTTCCCTCAATTGAGGGAATCGGTGGTGAAAGGGTTAAATTAAGTTGTATTGAATACAAAGCAGTGATATAGATGACGGCAGTACATGTAGGTCACACATTATGAACACGTGACAAGTAAGCCAAGCTCCCCCCCCCCCCCCCCCCCCCCAAGAAAAAAAAAAGAATTGTTTCTGGTCAGCAAGTACATCACTTAAATACCCTTGTGTTGGTCTTTTTTATGTTTGTCAAGCCCGTGCAGTCTGCAGATTCATGGGCAAAAACAAAAATAACCCACCTACTTCAATGAAGACAAGTCCAGAGCCAATCATGAACAAGCAAATGGCATCTGACCCACATACACACTTGCTCTAAAGTAGCAAATAAAAAGAACGGTAACTGCCATAAATAGTATACTTGACTTGAGTGATAGGTTTGTTGAGAGAACAAAAAATTTCCATGTTGCACCATTTTAGACATACCGTCCTGACAAGAACCAATTTTTTTGGGGGGGGCCTACTGTGCTGTCTTTTAGGTTTCCTGGTGTCTCAGGAACTTTTGCTAGATTTCACATCATATATGTTAGTACTGTGTCAAACCTAAAAAAATGCTAAATATAGATGTACTTTTCACCATAGACCCCTCCTCGCATCAGATTTATAAAGTTGTCTTGTCTACCATATCTTTCAGCAAATTGAAATGTTTGATAGTTTTCTCGCCAAAGACGGTTCAAGAAAGCTGATGTTTTTTGTTCAAGAAGGGGATCCGCCAAGTCTAGGTAAGCACACTTTATTATTGATGTACCAATTCAAAGATATTTGTAACATCCCAAATCTTTGAATTCTCACTATATTGATAAAAGAATTCTACAACTAACTGATTGTCAAGTTAACAAAGATATGTGTCTTGGGTTCTCACTCGACGAATGTCTAGCCAGTGACCAGAAATGTTAAAACAGCATATCCCATAATTGTAGTCAGTGTTGACGGCTCTACTCTCATGCTTCATAGTACTGGTACACATTCCTCTACAGTGAAAGGAACCTGGATCAGTGTTCAAAATCATGTCAAAAATCTTTTTCTAGTCAAAACATCATGCAGTTTTTTTTTTTTTTTTACTTGAGAACGCTAGCTATTACACCCATCCCAAGTTTTAAAGTAGCCATATGGATGAGGATTTGGTATTTATTCTGGAATTTTAATTTGCAAGACAATCAGGGCTCGAAATTAACAGTAGTCCCATGCATGCCACAGACTACTAATTCTTGTCTTGTGGCTACCATAATTTGCAGTTGGTAGCCAACTCAGGGTACCACTGATTATGTTAATGAGGTCAGAGGTCATGGATGAGGAGGACAGTTTTAAATTTGGACAAACTTGAATGTTTCCTTGGTTTGCATTTGAGAGGGAGCTCCAAGTAATTATTGATATATAAAATTAATAGTAACTCCTTTGACGTTTCAGACGCTGGTCGTATTGTGAATGCACCAAAGGGTTCCAAAATGCAGCTTGTATTTATCACTGATGGAATGGAAGATGGCCTAACTGGTAAATGTTTATACTTCCTGAGAAACAACACCAGTACTCAGTTGGTTATGAGAAACTTAGGAGAGGTAATGTAAAAGCAATATACATGTATTGGTTTGATGTAAAATGTCTCGTTAGAGGTTGTACAGGGCCTCTTCTGACTGCATGTACATATAGGCCTTGCTAGGCCTCCAATATCGGCTCTATTTGATTCTGTCTACATTGTAAAAGTCGTTTTATCTCCATAAAAGTCAAATATAAATGTCTTGCAGGCAACTCTGTCAGTTAATGTACATTTGTATGATTTATATTACAGGAAATCGCATTTGGTGTCATTGAACTTCCAAAAAAAGGCAATGCTGGAGTGCTTGAAGCTGTACAGAAAACAGTCACGCAAGTCTACAAACCTGTTATTCATACCTGGGAACAGTGGGGTGAACTCTCCGAGACTCCTCAGGGGAAAAAGATGCTGCTATCATTCCAAGACTCATTTGATGGATTTTTACAGTTTCTTGAAGGTATAGAATTCTGTCTTCAAGTTAATGAGAGAAGCATAAATGATATTGATGATGGCATATTTTGTTTTGATAGTTATAATTTGCAACCGGTATAAACATGTAGAAATTCTTCATACTTTAATATCCATTTCAACAGAAAATATAGTATTAATCTCATTAGACAGGTTACAATGCAAAAAAAAAAAGGCAAAAAAAATCAATTCATACTCGACTCTCAAAAAGGATATTTAAGATTTTTCTCTTGAAAACAGATAACGCATCTGTTGTTCTGTGGTAATGAAACATTACACTGACATAATTATGTTATATTTGAAATCTAATCATCGATACAAAATTAAAATCTAATCATCCCCTGGGTTTACACTTTTTTTCCTTACAAATTTAAGGAACTTGGTATCATAGTGAATAACGATATTCAACAAACAATCAAAATGTATCATAAAAATTAAAATACAGATTTATGGAACTTTGGGAGTCAGAACTTTGGGTGTTATTGTGTGACTTGACCTTCATTGACCTTGTAGAATAATGTTTGATGTGCTGCATGTAAATCAGCCTGTTTCATAAATGATTGTATCATCTTTGAAAACAGGTGCAATAATTGGGGTATCAGCTGTAGTCCAACTGCCAGACAGTGAGACTGTCAATCTTGATAGCTACCCTACTGCTGCAGACTGTATTGCTGCTGCCAATAATCCTGAAACACTCACAGCAGTTGAAGAGTTGGTACTTACATGGTGCAAACAAGTTGAACAGGTAATAAATTAATTCCCTTGCAACACATAATTAGATTACCGTAATCGTTACATCTACATAAAAAATAGAACCTAGCTAATAATTAGTGTTAATTAATCTTATGTGATTATTATTTTATCAAGGACTAGTGTATTTACTGGAATCCACCACCAAAATTATTTTACAAGGTATTGAGATGTTATTCCCTAATATTTTTCTTTGTTCAGCTAAGGAAAATACAAGTGATGTAAGGCGACTTTGTCACTATGAGTCACTAGAGAATCCCATATATTTTGATCAAATTGGCTCGCGCATGGTACATTGAAATTTTTACTAATTTTAATATACTTGCCATATCTCCCCAACCTGTGTTACCAGGGTTTCCAGACCTTAATAAAAATACTGACTTTGCAGTCTGCAGAGATATTGAGACCATGACTATATATGAAATTCTCACTGAGGAGTGTTTTAAAGTTTCAATTTATATTTCTGATAGGTGTTGGCAGAAAGTGATCAAATGCGTAAGGAGGCTGATGACACTGGTCCACTGGCTGAATTGGAGCATTGGAGACTTTTGAATGCTAAATTCAATTCTATACTACAACAGATTAAGGACCAAAAATGTAAAACAGGAATCAGTATATTGCATGCAGCCAAATCTAAGGTGTTGAAGGTGAGTTTTACTCAAGGATGCATGGTGGTGCAATAACTACGCATGTGTGTTCTATATACTATGCGCATTCACCACGTAGAGGGCGCTATCTACAATATCATCGTGAGGCCAGCTGGTCACGAAGGCAGTGTTTAGAATGGGAGAAACATTTTTTCATATAAATCATAAGGCCTAATAAAAAAAATTGTTCCGGTTATGCTCGATATTAGAATAGGTGGGGAGGTAGATTTTATATTTTATTTTACTATCATTTTTTTCATGTGTGAGTGTCTATAGTTCAGGGGTAGTTCTCTGTTGTTTTCCATATGGTCTCTGTGTTATTGATTTCTTCCAATCAGATGTACAGCCATTACAGATTGGAAGAACAGTTTTATATTGTCATTATAAGCTAATGTCAGTTTCTGCATCCTCTATTTCTGGAAAGGCTTCACTATTTTCGCGATTTTATTACAAATATGTAAAAAAAAAAAAAGTTAGGGTCGGCACTGAAAAACTTGGTATGATCGGGTAACCAGAACCAAACAATATTTTTCTTTGCCTGATTAAGTAATTTATGATTGATGATTGGGTACACAGAGATTTAAGTACATATTCTCTTCAAAGTGTTCACTCCAAGTTCAGTCAATATAAATACAATTTCGTGTAATATGGAAAGTGAACTTGTTAATGAGTCTTTATTTTGAAATGATGCATTTAGGAAGTTTTAATCACTATACGAAAAGTTATATTTGACCATGTCTTTCCACTGGGGTAAATCTTGAGCAGAGGATGTGTAAATGTGGTGAGTATGAGATGAAGTTCCACCTTTGACTTAATTTACCCCCAGTCATCTCTCACCTGGAGCTGGAGACAGTCAAAAGTGGTACTGTGTCTCTTTCTACCCCTGGACAGATATCACGGTTAAGTGGGTGACTGGTAGGGTAAAGGTTGGGTAAAGGTGGGTAAATTGAACTTTTTGTGCAGTGAATTGTGAAATAACTTGAACTGATTATCTCATTGACAGATTTGGAAGGATTTGGATTATCGTATAACAGATGCTGCAAATGAGGCAAGAGACAATGTGAAATATCTGTACACATTGGAGAAGTTTTGTGAACCCTTGTATCATGCAGACCCTGTAAGTAAAACTAACATTTTTAGCATTGGGATTCATACTCTCTGGGATTGAATTGTAGGTAATCTGATATGTTATGTGAACAGGATAAAACAATAAAACTGAACTATGTTCTGTATAATTAGATGATTTTAACATTGTGAAATTACTCTCTTTTTTTTGTGTATGGTTCAATACAAGCATTTTCTTTTTAAGTTTATTGTATTGTACTGATATCTGGAATTATAGATAAGGTTACAATAAAGTTTATTATTATTATTATTGTTATTCCCCAATATTTTTCTCTTAGGAAAATATGAGTGACCAAAGGGGGGGGGGGGGGGGGGGCATTGCCACTATGAGTCACTAGACGAGTATATAAATACCTTTGATATTATTATTATTATTATTATTATTATTATTATTATTATTATTATAATACAATATTTAATTATTATTATTATTATTATGGTTAGATAACTTTGTACTTTTTGTTTACTAAGGTTGCCATGAAAGATAGTATACCAAGTCTAATCAATGCTGTCAGAATGGTTCACAGTATATCAAGATACTACAACACTTCAGAAAGAATGACGTCCCTATTCATTAAGGTATTCAGCATTGTCATCTTATCATCATTATTCAATACTCAACATGTAGATTGACAATTTGAACAAGACTCAATTCTTATTACGTGAAATAGAGTTTTACAGTCTAGGCATGTCATAAAAAGAACAATCAGTCAATTTCTTAGTTGACACCATAACATACATGCCACACACAATCCATGCCTTATTGTAGATCAGTGTGGCACCCTCTAGTGGTAGCCAAATGTTGTTGCCAGTCAAAATGATAAAAACTGGCAATTCTTGTGAGTCACCACATAGTGAGAGATAAGGGAAGACTACATATTGACACTAGAAATTGTGTGCGTCAGTGGCACATCAAATTGGCTTAGAGGGCACACTTGTGTAGATGTATGTGAGAATAATTTGATCTTCATCAGGTTTAACCCCCTCACCCCTAGTGTGAGGTGAAGTGCTATTGCAGCTGAAAAAAAGTGTTTACTTTGTGCCGTATGATTGTACATGCAGCCTATAGGGTAGAATGCAATCCAGTCAACTACATTCTAATTTGTTAACTCTTGCTAGACTTAAATTCCAGCATTCACAGAGACTGTGAAGTTTGTTCTTGTGAAAGTGCAGACGTTTATGTAGTAATAAGAAATTTTGAGAGCAATTATGACAACATAGAGCAAAGTTCTATATAATACAGTACATGTACACGAATCAAATCATATTTCAAACCAAAAACCGCTGTTTATTTGTGTTGACCATGGTTTATTTTCTGTAGGTGACAAATCAAATGGTGACAGCATGTAAATCATACATTACTGATGATGGTATGAACCGTATCTGGGACCAAGAACGACACCCATTAATAGAGAAACTGAAAGTGTGTATTGGATTAAACAACGAATACCAAGATAGGTTTCAAAAGATAAAGAAACGGATTGAACAGATGCCAGGAGAGAGACCGTTTGACTTTTCTGAAATGTACATCTTTGGAAAGTTTGATGCATTTTGTAAAAGACTTGATAAGGTTGGTCCTTAACATTTTACTTGTATGTCTTTGTATAAAGCAATGTAATCATGGCTGATATGTACAGCACATTTCACTGTACTGTTCAACTTTCCTATTTGATACAACCACACGGATACCAATAAGAAACTGGACATGCTACACTTCAATAGCAGATTGAATGAGTACAGTTTCTTGCTACATTTTGACTAATTGAAATGAACTACACATGCCACCATACAGACATCAAATGAACACCACAAAGGACATTTTACGCACACTTTATCCATGTTTGATAACAAGAAAAACATTGGTGCCCGAATGTAAGCATGGCGTTGCAATACATTTAAATGGTGTATTTCATTAATTTAGACTAAATGTATCAAAAAATGCATATGCCACACTCCAAAAGCAAGATTGCAGTTTCTTGTTGGTTTTTGCGTGATTGTATGACACAGAAAAGCTTAACAGTATTGTGAAATGCGCTGTACCAATTGCCATCAAAGATTAAGTACCTGGTATTCTGTAGAAGCAGAGAAATCTTTGATATACAGAGATAGGTTTGATAAGAGCACATCTGATGCATGAATAAGAGCACATCTGACAGATGAAGAAACTATTATTATACATGCAAGGTGTATATAGCTAATGGAATGTGTATGTTTGTCTTTCTGCAAGGACTTGATTGGCATGTGTTGTTTCACATTGATTTTTCAAGTAGGAAGCCATGATAAAATTGTTTTATAAATCCAAAATCTACAAATAAATACCCCAATCCTCATCCATATGGCCACTTTAAAGTACAAATTACTTGTCTATCCATTTATTTCAGATCATAGCTATGCTGAACACTATTGATGTCTTGTCAGTTCTTAATGAGTCTCGCATCGAAGGCATTGATGCCATGGCATCCAAATTTCAACATCTCTATACTGGTGTAAAGAAGAAACCGTATGACATCTTAGATCATCGTAAGACTGACTTTGATAATGACTATGAGGACTTCAAGAGGCAAATCAGTAACCTAGAGGTAGGGTATGCATATGATACATGTGTTATCATGAGACAGCCAGTGTATTTAGATTTTATCCCCAATATTTTTCTTCATTCAGCCAAGGAAAATACGAGTGACCTAAGGGGTCTTTGTCACTACGAGTCACTAGACAAGTAGTGATAACCCTTAGGTCATGAGTATTTTCAGGCTGAATGAAGACAAATATTGGAGAATAACTTTTATACCTAAGTCAGTAATATCAAAGAAAAATTGGGGGAAGTAATGGCAATTTTGAACATTTTGACTCATATTTCAAACACAGCAGAACAAGTGACATAGACATGTGTTGTTGTGACATAGACGCAGATGCACACTGTCATGATGCAGAACGACTAGAGTATTTATTTTAGATTGCCTGTTGAACTTGGCACATGCATAGTATAATTACTATTACCACAGTTAACCATACACACTCATGGAAAAAAATCAAAAATTATTAAATTTAAATCTCTTTATTAAGATTTTACAAAAATGAATAGAAATTTAAGATAAATTGATTAAATATATGTTTTTAATGATTGGTACTACAGAAAGCAAGTACTGCTATAGAAATGACATCACGAAGATATCATTGATCATTTGTACATATCCCTTCTGTGTGACTGGGAAACTATAGACATACAGATAGCGAGATAAAATATGACTGTTAGTTTTATGTATTTGTTCCAGTACCATCTTCAATGCTTCCTGGACAATTGTTTTGAGAAGATGACATCTTCCATCCAGGCCCTGGGTTTGTTGGCAAGGTCAGTTGACATGCACTTATTTCATGTACATACTTCGGCCTCGGGGAAATAGCATGTGATTCTGGTAACTCACATTTTGTATTTGGTTCATAGTTATTTGTGATTGTCTGTTCAGTGTTAAACACAAGAAAAGGTTCCGATGATGTAGAGTATTGGTGAGGCACTGCCACATACCAGGCTTGGGAATGCTGGAAGTTAATAGCTGGTTTAAATAAATTATTGTCTTTATTCGGCTTCCAAAAGTGTTGATCAATACAGTCAGCACAATAGATGTAGTTCAAAAGTTATCAACCTCGGGTGTCCACTTACAGGATGCATCAGTTTTCCACCGATATGGGTGGGCGCCCTCAACATGCAGAATCATAAGTTTTGTTTGCTGTATACATATACTTCATGTAATGCAGACATTTGTAGATGGGTGAATTTCTTAAATCTGCAATAATATGTACTTGGTCACAGGTGTATGATAAAGATAGATTCGCATATTTTCTGCACCAAGTATTGTTTTTGTTTTAAAACTTTGTGATTGATAAATGTTGATGCATACTTTTGTTGGACATTCAGGTTTGAAAGACTAGGCATATCAAGTATGAATATTGATGAGAAGTACTCACTAATCCTGCAACATTTTGGAAATGAGTTGGAAACAATCAGAAAGGTAGGCGAAGTTGACTCGTATCTGAACACTACCTGGCTGCATTGTAAATTTAAGATCTGAAATGTATCTATATACAAATTATCATTTATTGTGTTCAAACTTACCAAAACAACTATGTGAGAAGTTACAAGTATTTGACAAGGTGGTGGGCAGGGTGTGGGAGAGGGGCATGAGTAAAGTAGAAATGTTGTTCTTGTGAAAGTAAATAGCTGGTTGAATTCAATTAATTCTTTCTAGCACAACTGAACTAATGGAGTTCAGTAGTGTCGTACTAGGTATGGTGCCGTGTGTGTCCGTCTGTGTGTTTGTGTCTGAGTGTGTGCATGACTTAAACTCAAAAAACACAGGACCAGTTGCTTTGGTATGTGGTGAGGACATTACTTGTGCCTAGTTGGAAAATTGTTCAAGGCAAAATGATTGCATCATAGGTGTGTGATTTTGGGTAAAAAAATGATTTTTGGTAAAAAAACTCAAAACTCAAAAAGTATTTGGGAGATCGGTCTGAAATTTAGTGGGGACATTGTTAGGGTGTTTAGATTAAGAATTGTTCATGACATGATTCCGTTAGTGATATGCAAATTAGGTCTAAAAAAGCGGATTTTTGGTCAAAAATCTATAATTCCAAAACTACTGAACAAATTGGGCTGAAATTTAATGAGGATGCATCTGGAGATGTGTAGATGAAGGTGAACACCCTAGCAACCATGATCACACCCTTAGCAACAGTGAAATTATGCATTACAAAGGTAACAGGGATGGGTAGGTCGTGAATGAAAATTGTAAAAATATTAAATTTTGCAAATATCCCTAGCAACAAGACTATGCCCATAGCAACAACCAAATGATGAAGATATTGTAGAAATAATAACATTGACAGGAATAATTAATCCAAAAATGTATGCAAATATGCCTAACAACAAGACCACGCCCATAGCAACAGCCAAATGGCAGTGTATATTGCAAAAATAACGGATGGTTAGGCAAGAGGATAAACATCAAAAGATGTATGCGATATGCCTAACAACAAGACCACACCCATAGCAACAGCCAAATGATGGCATAAGGTAAAGGTAACAGGGCTGGATAGGTAACCAGATAAACGAAAAAAACTTACAGTTGTGCTACGACACCATTGGCGTTATTTTTGAGTTGTGATTTTGATATCATTCAGATTCTAACTGTTGACTGTTATCTTTCTAGTTGTATCAGAAAAATAAAGATGACCCACCAGTGCCAAGAGATATGCCACCTGTAGCTGGTAAGATATCATGGGCCAGACAACTGTATAGGAGAATACAAGAACCTATGGAAATATTCAGTGTGAGTTAAGCTTTTATAGTTACAGCACAGCTCAATGCCACAGTAACTTTAACAGATAAACAGGACACTTTTTTTATATACCATATGCATGGTATATTTTCAAGAACGACAGCATAAATATGTAGCAGTAGGTGTAAAGACTAAATCAGCAATTAGAATCAATGCCACAGTGATGTTAATAGATTGAAGATGACACTTTTTGGGAAATGTCTGAGTGAGTGTTCTTTTTACCTCCAAATAATGATAAAGTAGTCCTGCTATGTAAACGATCAAAAGAGTAGTTTAACATAAGTTATAATATCTGTTACAGTGATAGTCCAACCAGTTTCACACTATATGCATGGTGTATTTTCAAGAACTACGGCATGAATATATAGCAGTAGGTGTAAAGACTAAAACGGCAATTAGAATCAAAAGCAACATTTTGCTGCAGGGTACTATCATTGATTACAACTTCATGTAGAGTTTTTGCAAAGGGCAGGGAACCCTGGTAACAGGAAGAGGTAAATCTGGTCAAAAATGACATGGTTTAATTCCCAGACACTATACCATAATATATGGTGGGGGAACCCTAGTAAAATGACTCTCAGGTAGATTTTACCTACTTAGCGCCCATAACAAAAATACTGGTCAGTAACCATGGTAACATGACTTGGGAAGTCTCAGGTGGATCTTACCTACTTGGTGCCCTTAACAAAAACACTGATCAGGAACCCTAGTAACATGACTTGGGAACTATGGTAGATTTTACCTACTTACACCTTAGCAAAAACATTGGTCAGAAACCCTGGCTTGGGAACTTTTGGTAGATTTTACCTACCGTTACTCAGCGCCCTTAACAAAAACACTTGCTATCAGCCCAGTGCTACAGTACAAACAGTGGAACAGTGTAGTGATGAAAGTTTAACAAAGTTATTATGTTCATGTTTGCAGAGTCATGGCTCTGTTTTGAAGACCCAGGAAGCTAAGAAAGTGATCCGTAATTACAATAAGATGGCAACAGTGTTGATGGAATTTGAAATGTTGTACCACAGGGCATGGATTAAACAAGTTGAAGTGGTTAAGACAAGTAAGTAAACTGTCATCAAATGTAATAATATAAAATTAGGTATAGAAATGTGTAATTCTCATGTTTAAAGTTGTATTGTTGATTCACCAGTGAGGAATAAAATTTTAAAGTACATTAAAGTAAACTTTTCTTCCATATGCAAACTCCAGGTAACAATATTTGTGTCTGTTTGTGTTTGTGTTTGTGTTTGTGTTTGTGTCTGTGTCTGTCTGTCTGTGTTTGTGTGTTTGTGTTTGTGTTTGTGTTTGTGTTTGTGTCTGTGTCTGTGTCTGTGTGTTTGTGTTTGTGTTTGTGTCTGTGTCTGTGTCTGTGTCTGTGTGTTTGTGTTTGTGTTTGTGTCTGTGTCTGTGTCTGTGTTTGTGTGTTTGTGTTTGTGTTTGTGTTTGTGTTTGTGTTTGTGTTTACATTTTGATACAGTGTACCAGTGTATCAACACAGATGAACGTACATTTGAAGAAAGTATTGACATTGTTACAGTGTCTAGGTCGTCAAGTGCCACTGTTGATTCATAACCCAAATGAAAAGTTCTGATATTATGACATTGTTACAATTTCTAGGTCTTCAAGTGCCACTGTTGATTCGCCATCCAGATACCAATGAACTACTCCTGAACTTTGATCCTCTTCTGTATCAAGTCATTAGAGAGACAGAATGCCTGATGAAACTAGGTCTGGATGTACCAGATACAGCCAAAGTTCTAAGACTAGGTCAAGATAACTTGAAAGATAATTATGATAGGCTAAAGGTAAGGCTGAATTATTATATAGTAGAATGAACTGTGCCCTCTAGTGGTAGTCAAATTTTGTTGTGGCAGATGCATCACTAGAAATTGTGTGAGTAAGTGGTACATCAAATTGACTTGGAGGGCACACAGGTAGAATGTATGTCACTAGAAATTGTAAGCGTCAGTGGCATGTCAAATTCACAGAGGGCACACTGGTAGAATGTATATGTAAGTGTAGCAAATAAGCCTCGGGTATGTTTTGTGTTTCATGGAAAATCTGTGACTGCATGATGATATGAAGGGTTGTAGCTTGGAGAGGGCATAGACCTGGGTCACTGGCCCACCACTTATAGGCCAGATGAGTAACAATAGTGCTATTTTGAAATGATTTGCCACTGACTGCGCTCACTGTAGGTAGGTTGAAGTCACTTCAACTCGCTATCACGAGTGCATTTTATTACAACCGCTAACCGGAATTGACTGTGACCTACCTATAATATAGTGAATACACCGCCAATGGCAAAACAATTCAAAATAGCGGTATTACTTTCAGAACAAATAAATATCATATGACCTTGTTTACTTGCATGCAGTAAGTGGTGAACAGTATTCCTTGCATGGTAACAACTTCAACCCCCGAGACTCGTGAACACAACACACTTTTATACTAAATCCAAAATTTGACAAATTTTTTACAAGATGACCTGTAGGGATGGATCTTCAGTAATAATAACTATTATATCTTTTTCACCATCATACTGAAAATAGTTACAGCAGGGTCAACTAAAAATCAACTTAGAAACATATTATATATTTTGACTATCAAGGCATACTCAAATGTAACTAGATCTCCTCGAAATGTTTGATGGGACAATGCAATGTATTTGCAGATAAGTAAGACCAAGTGTTTTAATTCACTCTCTGTTTCAACTCTATAGTGTCTAAATATGTTTTATTTCAGCTACTTCTTGAAGAAAACACAACAACTCGTAACAGCCTAGTACCTATATTCCAACCTCTCATGATGGCCTACCTTAGGAAAGTTGACATGGCATTGAATCCTGGGCTTACTTTCCTCACTTGGACATCTTTGAATCTAAACTCTTACTTTCGTGGCATAGAAACTGCCATGAGAGAATTAAATCTCCTTAACAAAAGGGTAAGTGATTCAGTTATCTCAAAGTTTCAGCATGTCAACAGTTTAACTTTAGAAGATGAGTTATAAACTTGTGATTACATGGCGCAGTCTCTACAGTCCGTGGCTAATCTTTGGAACATACACTTCGATCAACTAAGGCCCAGTGTAATTTGTGCACTTTTCAAATTCATGTTGACGTTCAGCATTAGCATATACAGTTTGTGTTTTAATTAATTTCATTTGGGAGTAAAATTTGACAGATGAATAGCTTAGCCACTGTTCTTTGTACAGTTTCATACTTGTCACATATTTCTGACACTCAGTGACATCAAGTGTTCTTCACCCACAGCAGTGTGCCTTCCAATGATAGCCAAATTTTGTTGTTGTGAGTCAAAATGAGATAAACTCAGTCTGACATTTCTTGTTATTCACCACATAGTATGAAATACGAGAACACCAAATTTTGGTGCATCACTTCACTGACTAGAAATTGTGTGTCAGTGGTGTGTAAAATTGACTAAGTTAGAGGGCACGCTGTCCCCACAGCTTCATATCCATGTAGGTGCAACATAAACTTGAGTTTGATAAAAAAAAAAAAAATTTACTAGAACATCTTTTAGTCTACATTAAAACTTTCATTACTGACACATATTAGTATTTCACATTTTATACTTGTGTACACTACTTCTGTACATAATGTAGGCCAAAAAATAACTTTTTGATATTTCATAGTTATTTTCACTTGTATGTATACATCCTGTAGGTCAATGACATAAAGGAGACTCGAATTGATTCTGTGCTACTAGAAATGAGTGAGACCACACTGTGTGTGTTACCAGATGATAACCCTTGGACAGTTGCAGAATGGGTTGATAGTATGCTGGTAAGTGTAAAATACATGGTCCAATTCTCAGATAAATATTAATTGTGTATCTTACAGTTTACATGTGAAAATATTTTTAATCTCTGTGATTTGATTGACTTCTTTTAGTGGCCTGAATGGTTTGGCCAGGTGGTAATATTTAATGATTGATAATAACTCCAGAATTTGAAAATTGATTGTGTGCATGTGGCAGCTGCAACCCCCAATGTAATAACCACATCATGTCATTCATATTTGGCCAAAGTAGTCAGTCCAATGAAGGAGACAATTGAGTCTAGACAAAATATTTGGACAATGTACTTAGTGTATTTCATTACAGAATCAAGCCATTAGCTAGGAAGTAGGGTTTCTTATCTTTCTTATCACTGAATAATGTTTGTTGGCAATATTTACAAATGTGATAAGCACTATTACTTAACACATCAGGCAAAGCTAAGCTCAATATGTAAGTTAGAAGCCCCTAATGTCATATCAGTTGTTATCAGTTTTACTGACCCATTATCAGTGTTTTGCAAATAGCTTTCGAGATGCAAACAATTCTTATGACACTCGACTTGCTGGCTCACCAAGTCGGGAAAGTTGCACTTGAACTGCTAATGCAAAGAATCTGTCATGAATAACCTAATCATTTATAGTGTGAAACCAAGCTGATGAATCTCTTTTGAATCATTTTGTTAATTTCTGTCAAATCATTTTGTTAATTTGACAGAAACATACTGAACTATGCGCCAAAAATTTAAATACTATGAGTACAAAGGTAGAAGAAGCTGTGAATGAATTGGTCCAGTTGTTTTTATCCATTATACCTGACAGACATCATCATCATCATCACCACCATCATACAAAACATGATAGTGATAGTGAAACTAGAGGTAGGCATAATGAAGTGTTCATATTACAGATTATAATCATCAAATCACATCAGACAATAAGAAAACTTGCAATCCAGACTGAGTATGCTCAGACGCAAAGGACTATTTGATTATCTGTGGTCATCGTAATACCTAATCTGGAGCTGTCGATAAAATAAACCTCCCACAATGGTCTGGGTGACATTGAATTCATTATTTGTGTTTACAAACAATTGTTTACAATACTATTTGATTAGTATTTATTATCACATATCCCATGATGCAACATTCAACATGGCGAATTTGCGAGTTCCCTCTTAGCCCTCTCCCGGAAGGAAAGCTACAGTAACTACAATGGGTGCGTGCAACCACCTGTGCATTCTTCTGTAACATCACCCACATCACTTCCCTAGTCTGGACTATGTTTTGCAATATGCAAATCTGATTGAATGGAGACCATATTTTGTATTCAGTGTCTAAACATCCTGGTCAGTTAACTTTTCACAGAAAGTTAGCTTTTCTATTATAGCAGTTCAAAGTATGTAGACTCATTATTGAAGTAATTGAAAGTAATATATCTTTTTAGAAACGTTGCAACCATGAATATGGAAGAATGTTAAGGATTTCAGCTGAGACCCCATGAAATAATAGAATGGCCCATAACACTTGAGTACACGTGTGGTGCAAAGTTTTGCATATTTGCTTGTGGAGACTTTTTTGTGGTTGTACTTTCACAAACTTAGTTGTGAGTGAAATAAACCGTTTGAATGTACTGCAACTAGACACACAGACACGTGGGTGCCAATGTGTTGATTATCTACATCTGATATCTGTATAATGATGGCACATTAGTTTGTTTTATTTTGATAAAAATGTTGCAAGGAACCGTTCAATCTTGCAATCTTAAAGTGTAGCATATGCAGTAGACTTTAAGATAGTATGTCATATCATTCCACCCTCAGGTTGACCAATGTGTGAGGGCGCCCCATCACGGCATACCTTACAAACTACAAGTCATGTACAGTTTCTTAGCGGTTTCTGTGTGGTTGTATCTAACAGGGAGAGAAAAACAGTAATTCACAACATGCTGCAACATGTTCTAGTGGTGTTTGGAAAATTAATGAAAATTATGATTTGTAATATGCTTAACAGATGATGATAGTGACTATTCTGATAAGGATGATGATGAAGAGGGCAGTTCTTTAGGTTCCCTGAGTCTAGAGGAGGAACAATTGTTACAGGAAGAATGCCATGAGCTGATTATGTTTTTTAACCAAAAGAACTTGGAGGCTATCATCAAAGCAACAAGGATATCTCTTGATACTATCAAGAAGAGAGTTTTCTTCACAGGGTATGTGTGCTTTCAGCTTTTGCTTGCGGAGATTGAATGACATTTTCATAAACTTATATTAAAGCGAATGTCACGCCAAGAAAATAAAGGCATTTTTGTAAGCTTTGGTTTGGAGTGGCATTCCCCTTTAAACATAGGCTTGTCATAGAAAAATCAAACTGGCTTTGGGGTTGTTTTAGGCTCATTGCATGCAGTATACATGTACTTATTGAAAGTGGCTGGCTGGTAATCTAATTTCTTGTGCGGGTCTTATTGCAAGATTGAATTAAAATTTTGTTTCAGTCAACCCTGCTTTGCAATTGGGAACCTAATGAGATCGAGTGGTATGTGAAAGAACTAATTTTTGACTGATTATTGTATAATTATCAACTTACACTAGGTAGTTTGTGTGAAAAAAAACTATTTGCAAGTAAATACAAGGGACCACAGAACCAGCCTAAAAATTAGACTTATCTACTGGACTATTATTGCATTCTTGTGTATCATAGCACAGGGCGCAGCGAGCATGTAATTGATTGATTGATTGATTGATTGATTGAATGATTGAATGATCGATCGATTCAATATTAAATTTTTTGTGGTGAAAAAACCCTTATTTTTTGTGTCATGTTGATCAATTGACTGATTGGTTTTTGTGGTGATAAAAAAACATTTTTTTCCCTTTTTCCTCTGGCTACTTTTCTCCTTTTTAGCCATATAATATAATTCACTCTTTATTGACTTAATAAAGACATCTTGTCCATTCTTTCTTCTCTTACCAAAATTAAAACACCCCTATGAATGTTATAATTACCAGGGAAACTGTTGCATTAACGGTTTGCTTTATCTCATACCTCTTGGGAGATTATCACACCGAATAAACACTCGACCATGCACTGATTAGTATAGAATAGAGTACTAAAATCAATGAATTGATCTGTCAGTCAATCAATCAATCAATCAATCAATCAATCACATGCTCGCTGCACCCAGTGACCATAGCTATTAATAACAAAACATTGGTTTCATATGATAACTATAGGCAGGTTAGAAGACCTCGTTCATCAAGGCGCTACAGTGATTCTATGGGACAGCCAATGTTTAAAACTGATATTACACTGGCTATACCTAATGTGGTAGGTGTATAATTAGTATAAAAATATAATAATAATTTTTATTTGTACTGGATCTTTAAGTCTGAAAACATTTATCTCCCAAGAAGTCCAGTGAGGGCCATCCCTCATGGGTTCAGAGTTAATGCAGGAGGAAACTGAAGTACTCTGGCAAAACCAGCGCTGGTAGAGTCAAACACGACACTCTTACCCTGAATGGGTTCGAACCCCGACTGCAGTGGTAAGAGGCAAGTCGTTTAACCACTCGGCCACCGTCAACCATATAAAATGAAATTATCAATTTTTCATGTATCATCAGAATTCAGATCCTTACAGATTTGGATATATGCTTTCATTTCCAAAATTATCAACGTACATGTCACACAATATACCGATGAATTGTCTTATATGTATTTTTGTGTTTGATATGCTGTGCATTCTAGTATGCATTGATGATTGAGATATTGGGGTTTCAAGTTTTAGAGTGATTCTTGTTTTACTTCGAGGCACAAACTGCAAAGTTGTTCAATCATAGACAATAAACCATAATTTTGGTGACAGAGAATATACAAGTCTTTCACACTTCTTTATAATACAGCATCTTAATTGAGATGTGTTCTCTTATAATTTTACCAAAGGTAATGCAACCCAGTTTGGATGATGTGCAGCAAGCTTTGAACAAAGTGGCAACATTTGTGTTAACAGTCAGTCGTGGCGTGGCACAGTGGGGACAGAAACGCTACAGAGAACCAGAGTTTGAAATGAAACCTTCAGAAGCTGCCGTAGGAAATAGGAAGAGAAGCTCTGTTGCTCCCCAAGGAGAAGGTAGGAATTGTAATATTTTATATTAAGGCCAAAGAGAAAGAATTGTGTGGTTACAATAACGCCTATTGTCAAAACAGGGTAGGTAGCTCTGATCACTCACAGAACATGTAGCAGTGTTGAGAAGATTTTTGTCATGCCAGACAATAAAATAGCAATATTAGTACTAAGATTTTTATTGACCCAGACATGGGTTGTTGGTGGCCGAGTGGTAAAACCATTTGCCTCTTACCACTGTGGTCATGGTTCGAACCCCATTCAAGGTTCGATTAAATTTACCACGCTGTAAGTAAGAAGAGTGTCGTTCAGTTTAACTCTACCGAAAAACGCAGGTTTTCCCCGGGTACTCGGTTTCCTCCTGCATTAACACTGAACCCATGAGGGATGGCCCTCACTGGACTTCTTGGGAGACAAGTGTTCATATTCTTAAAGAACTATCCAGTAAAAATAAAGATTATTATTATTGTTTCAGCTTAACTGGTTTCTATTGTACATGTTGACTTTTCACATAGTTTTTAATTGCTGTACATATACATTGAAAATGCAATTAAGATAGAAGTTGTCATATTTCATGTATTTATTCCAGGTTTGTTAGAGCCAATTCCACCCCAACAGTTGAAAAATTACTACAAAAACATTGCTGACCACAAAGACATCAATAAACTGGTAATGATGCTGACATCTGCTATCAATGCTATCCGTCAAGATGTTGGTAATTCTCTACAGGAATACAGTGCATTCCAGTTCCTATGGGAAGCAGAAGATAGACAACAGAAAGTCAAGGTTTGTAACTTAATCAGACCGAATAAAAAAAATTGTGTGGTTCCGATTACACTCAAGTTTAGAATAGGTGGGTTAGGTAGATTTTTTTATTTTATTTTCTTATATATTTTTTCTGTGTGAGTGTCTAGTTAAGGTTTTCCATTGTTTTCCAAATGGTAACATACAATCTGATCATAACGTTTCAAGTCATATAATTCCAATTACTGTATATTTTGTTGACAGGACTTCCTTGCTACAGAACCTATCTTGTCAGATTGGAAAGCAGAAATCATGTACTATCAAAATCTTGAACAAGATATAGAAGAACTTCCTCCTTCCATAAAAGTAGGACCTGTAGAACTATTTGCAGGTAATAATTAGATATTATTCTCAAATATTTTCCTTTGTTCAGCCAAGGAAAATATGAGGAACTAAATGACCTTTCACTACGAGTCACTAGAATGATATAATTACACCTGGTGCAGTGCCAGTAATAGCAATTCGGGAAAGTAATGGCAATTTTGAACGTTTGACTTATATTTTGAAAACAGCAGAACCAGTGACAGAGATATGTATTGTCATGACGCAGAATGACCAGAGTATATATTCTGTATTTTTGGTTCAACTTGTCTTGTGCATGGTACAACTTTTTATATGATAATTGATACCATGGAGGAGAAAACATGGAATATTCATGTAGAGTATTGATACCTTTTAAAGAAGTATATTTCATGTAACCATAAAGTTTGATTGTCTCCTTCATCAAGAAAGAATGAAAGTGGTCTTTGACATTAGAATGGTGTCAAAATGTTCCCAACTTTCTAAAATTACTCAGTCAGTCATCATAATGATATTCTGTGGTTTGTACCATAAAAAGTGACTCACTGTGTGTATATTGCAGACTGTGTTTTGCTGTGGTTGGGGAACCTCAGTAGCAGAAAGGGGGAATATGGTAAAACTGGCATATTTTTCATATATTGTACCATAATTTTGGTAGGGAACCAGTCTGGTAAAATGACAGGGGAACGCAGATAGATTTTACCTGGTTACTGCCCTTAACAAAAACAATGGTAGGGAACCCTGGTAAAATAATGGGGGAACTCAGATAGATTTTACCTGCATACCGCCCTTAACAAAAACACTGATATTGAGTGGAGGTATTTTAATTAAGAGGGACAAAACTCAGCCATCACTGCTTACAAGTTACATATTGTAGTGAAGTTTACTGGTACTTGTGTATAATAATATATTTTATCAGAAAGAATGAAAATTGAGAGATATTTTTCCAAATTTCACCAGATCCTATCAAGTTGGCACTGACAGTAGAAGCTAAGTCCTGGAAACTGTTGCTAGGAAGAAGCTTAAATGATGAGTTTAGAAAAAAGATGAATGAAATCACAGAGTTTGTAGGAGACTATGCTAAAAGACTAAGCAGACCGATAAGTGACTTAGACGATGTGAGGAATGCTATGGGAGCACTGGAAGACATCAGAAATAATGATATCAGAATTGATATGACACTAGGGCCTATTGAGGTAAGTACATTGTAGAGTCTGTAGCTAAGATCATTTACAATTTGAAACAGAACTGATTTATGACACTAGGACCCATTGAGGTCCATGTGTTCGTTGAACATTACAATTTGAAAACAGACCCATTGCTGAGGTATTAGTCTGTAGCTAAGATCATTTTTACAATTTAAAATAGGAACCATCAGAATTGATATGACACTTGGAACTATAGTCTCAGTCTGTAGCTGAGGTCATTTACAATTTGAAGTTGGAGTAGAAAGTGATGTCGAGTTCCATTATTACATGTAGCTGATGGGCAAATACATAGCATGAATTTATTGTCAATAAGTTGTACGTGTACCCATCAGCATCAGTTTGAATCAACGATATTGGTTCATCTGTTAATACATTATAAAACCATCAGGCCTCATTTCCGTAACAGTAATCATTACTGAAGGGGCCTTGGTCTACTGGAGCAGAAACAAATGCTGTCAACAATGTAGAGGTTATTGTTTGGCATCATACATTGTTTGTTTGTCTTGCTTTATAAATAATGTAGTTTGTATCATATCTGAAGAGCAAATGAAATTGCTTTCAAAATTTCATGTGACATTGTGTCCTTTGATGAAGATAAAATAAAAAAAAAATTTAAAAAAGAGAACAAAACTGCATATTTATGTACCACAAAATGTAAAGATTTTTGTTTGTTATTTGACACACAGGAAGCCTATGCCATGCTGGCTAAATTTCAAGTGTCGGTTGCTAAAGAAGAAGTGGACAGAGTTGACACCCTGCGCTACTCATTTCAGAAATTGGTCTCTAGGGCTGTGAGTACCATATAACACACTTAGAACTTCAATGAACAAATGATTGCAATCTAACGTATTCCTTGTCTGTACAGTGGTATTTCAAAATTATGGAACATTGCGTCGATAACAAGAGTCATGCCGCTATATGTTTTTTCTTTTCTTTTCTTTTTTTTTTTTTTGGGGGGGGCGCAATGGACGGATTTTCTTATAGGAAAACTATGTTATCTTGGTTTTTGATGTACGTGCCTGACAAGTGTCATGTCAGAACTGTTTATAGATTACTTCCTACTTTGGAAAGCCAGTTTTGGTATTTGATGTTCTAGAGGAAATGGTCACACTGTTTCTTGAGAATACAGTGACACACCATATTGAAAATATTACACAAATGTTAAAAGTCATACTTACCATTAATCTGCTTGCTCTACTCGGACAGGAAGCTAAGGTGTTGGACATTAATGACTTAGAAAACTAGTGTGATTATTGTATATGTAGCTCCTTTTAGATGAGACCTTTTCATTCAGCAACATATTTTTATTCTTTCATTGTCATGAATCCAAGACCTTAAAGTTCATTATTTCTCTATATTTTATTTGACACTAGGGAGTTGTACAAAATGAACTAATCAAAATCCAACCTAAGTTCAAGACAGAGCTACTACACCGAGTTGAACATTACCAGTTTGAAGTGGAGGATTTCACATGCTCTTATCATGAGGTGAGTTTGGAAACTGTACCAAGCTTTAGTTGACATCTTATTTATAGTATTTCAGTCAGGATGTGCTTGACATATTCTCAGTTTAGTTCCATTTTCCAGTGTGCCCTCTAAACCGGGGCATTGTCTAGTGACTCATAGTGACAACTCTTAGGTCACAAGTATTTTCTGGCTGAATGAAGTAAAATATTGGAGAATAACATAATTATACCAGTGCCAAAAATGTGAAAGAAAAATCGGGGAAAGTAATCGCAATTTTTAAAGTTTTGACTCATATTTTGAACACAACAGAACAGTGACGTAGACACATGTCGTGACAGAGACACGCATTATTGTGACGTAGAATGACCAGAGTAAATATTCCATATTTTTTGGCTTGTACATGGTATAATGGTGTATGACTGTCAATTGCATGACTTGTTTACATTATTGTATCATTTGATTTTGTTCTAAGGGTGGTCCTATGGAAGATGGAATTCTGCCACAAGAAGCTAACGACAGACTGCAAATGTTTCAGGTAATGATGTGTGGAATTATGACTTAATGTATCATTTCCAAATTATTTATACTGGGACAGTCGATCTCTTCAGACTGACTGATCTCCAACGCTGCCTCACAACACACACACTGAGTGTTACACTTACAGCAGTTTTAGTCGGCACCAGTACACTGGGAACCCTTAGAAAACAGGTGAAAGTGTTCCTGACTAACCATGGAACCATAAAGTGCTCAGTTGAAATGTTGACCTCCCTACCAAACAGTAACATCAAACATCACATCAGTGCAATAAAGTTGTATCTGCGATACTGTTTAGCAGGTATGACCTTATTGCACTGATGCGATGAAATGTACTACATGTACGTCTACCGGACCATCTCAATCACACTCTCCATGCTATACCAACTCTAGCTATTACAAAATCACACACTTCAAGTACTCGTTTCATTCTCACACCATAACTGACTTGAACAATCTCATAACTAACATTGTGTTAGTAACGCTCCATCTATTGGAATAGTTAAGCTTTCAAAGAAGTGTCATAACTCATAGTAACAATTCTGTCTTCACCCCTTGCTAATGCTGCCCATGTACCATTATGCAAAACCACAACTTGATATACGTGATGTTTATTACTAACTACCGGTAGTGTTACCAAGTTAAACAAAAGCAATGAAATTTAGATCTTATGTTGCTGTGAGCAGAAATACGTGTACATGTACTCTATGCCAGTGAGTATTCCCAGGGAGGAATAATAATATTTAGATATGAATTGTCATTATTTTCTGTGTGTTTCAGAGTCGATTTGATGAACTGTGGCGTAAGTTCAACACCTACTCAGCTGGAGAGCAGCTATTTGGCTTACCAGTGACTGACTATCCATTCATAGCAAAAACCAAGAAAGAACTCAATTTACTACAAAAATTGTATGGTTTGTACAATGCTGTTATTGATGGTATCAACGGTTATGCAGACATACTGTGGAGTGAAGTAGACATCGAGAAGATTAACAATGAATTGTTAGACTTCCAGAACAGGTTTGTGTGTATGATTTTAGAAATACGTAGAGTTCCAAATTGTTTCATATTTTAAGATGATAGTGTATTCATCCAAATTGAAATTCCAAACAGAGTATAGATTAAAGATACAGCATCAGCAAAATGTGTTAGTAGGAAAAGTACTGAGACAGTCATTTGCTGTACCTGTGTGAAGCATAATATTCATAGATTCATTCTGACTTGAGGCCTCGACTGTCAGCGCTGTGCTAACTTAGTCATGAGGTTCCATGTACTACAGTCTCTGTATAGTGAAGTGTACTGTCTGGCCACAACTGTCATCTCTGTGCTAACTTAGTCACAAGGTTCCATGTACTAAAGTCTCTGTATAGTGAAGTGTCCTGTCTGGCCACAACTGTCATCTCTGTGCTAACTTAGTCATGAGGTTCCATGTACTACAGTCTTTGTATAGTGAAGTGTCCTGTCTGGCCACAACTGTCATCTCTGTGCTAACTTAGTCATGAGGTTCCATGTACTACAGTCTTTGTATAGTGAAGTGTCCTGTCTGGCCACAACTGTCATCTCTGTGCTAACTTAGTCATGAGGTTCCATGTACTACAGTCTTTGTATAGTGAAGTGTACTGTGGCCACAACTGTCATCTCTGTGCTAACTTAGTCATGAGGTTCCATGTACTACAGTCTTTGTATAGTGAAGTGTCCTGTCTGGCCACAACTGTCATCTCTGTGCTAACTTAGTCATGAGATTCCATGTACTACAGTCTTTGTATAGTGAAGTGTACTGTGGCCACAACTGTCATCTCTGTGCTAACTTAGTCATGAGGTTCCATGTACTACAGTCTTTGTATAGTGAAGTGTACTGTGGCCACAACTGTCATCTCTGTGCTAACTTAGTCATGAGGTTCCATGTACTACAGTCTTTGTATAGTGAAGTGTCCTGTCTGGCCACAACTGTCATCTCTGTGCTAACTTAGTCATGAGGTTCCATGTACTACAGTCTTTGTATAGTGAAGTGTACTGTGGCCACAACTGTCATCTCTGTGCTAACTTAGTCATGAGGTTCCATGTACTACAGTCTTTGTATAGTGAAGTGTCCTGTCTGGCCACAACTGTCATCTCTGTGCTAACTTAGTCATGAGATTCCATGTACTACAGTCTTTGTATAGTGAAGTGTACTGTGGCCACAACTGTCATCTCTGTGCTAACTTAGTCATGAGGTTCCATGTACTACAGTCTTTGTATAGTGAAGTGTACTGTGGCCACAACTGTCATCTCTGTGCTAACTTGTACAGTCTTTGTATAGTGAAGTGTACTGTGGCCACAACTGTCATCTCGGTACTAACTTAGTCATGAGGTTCCATGTACTACAGTCTTTGTATAGTGAAGTGTACTGTGGCCACAACTGTCATCTCTGTGCTAACTTAGTCACAAGGTTCCATGTACTAAAGTCTCTGTATAGTGAAGTGTCCTGTCTGGCCACAACTGTCATCTCTGTGCTAACTTAGTCATGAGGTTCCATGTACTACAGTCTTTGTATAGTGAAGTGTCCTGTCTGGCCACAACTGTCATCTCTGTGCTAACTTAGTCATGAGGTTCCATGTACTACAGTCTTTGTATAGTGAAGTGTCCTGTCTGGCCACAACTGTCATCTCGGTACTAACTTAGTCATGAGGTTCCATGTACTACAGTCTCTGTATAGTGAAGTGTACTGTCTGGCCACAACTGTCATCTCTGTGCTAACTTAGTAATGAGGTTCCATGTACTACAGTCTTTGTATAGTGAAGTGTCCTGTCTGGCCACAACTGTCATCTCTGTGCTAACTTAGTCATGAGGTTCCATGTACTACTGTCTTTGTATAGTGAAGTGTACTGTGGCCACAACTGTCATCTCGGTACTAACTTAGTCATGAGGTCCCATGTACTACAGTCTCTGTATAGTGAAGTGTACTGTGGCCACAACTGTCATCTCTGTACTAACTTAGTCATGAGGTTCCATGTACTACAGTCTTTGTATAGTGAAGTGTCCTGTCTGGCCACAACTGTCATCTCTGTACTAACTTAGTCATGAGGTTCCATGTACTACAGTCTTTGTATAGTGAAGTGTCCTGTCTGGCCACAACTGTCATCTCTGTGCTAACTTAGTCATGAGGTTCCATGTACTACTGTAACAGTCTTTGTATAGTGAAGTGTCCTGTCTGGCCACAACTGTCATCTCTGTGCTAACTTAGTCATGAGGTTCCATGTACTACAGTCTTTGTATAGTGAAGTGTCCTGTCTGGCCACAACTGTCATCTCTGTACTAACTTAGTCATGAGGTTCCATGTACTACAGTCTTTGTATAGTGAAGTGTCCTGTCTGGCCACAACTGTCATCTCTGTGCTAACTTAGTCACAAGGTTCCATGTACTAAAGTCTCTATATAGTGAAGTGTCCTGTCTGGCCACAACTGTCATCTCTGTGCTAACTTAGTCATGAGGTTCCATGTACTACAGTCTTTGTATAGTGAAGTGTACTGTCTGGCCACAACTGTCATCTCGGTACTAACTTAGTCATGAGGTTCCATGTACTACAGTCTTTGTATAGTGAAGTGTCCTGTCTGGCCACAACTGTCATCTCTGTGCTAACTTAGTCATGAGGTTCCCTGTACTACAGTTCTCTGTATAGTGAAGTGTACTGTGGCCACAACTGTCATCTCTGTGCTAACTTATAGTCATGAGGTTCCTGTGTACTACATTCTCTGTATAGTGAAGTGTCCTGTCTGGCCACAACTGTCATCTCTGTGCTAACTTAGTCATGATGTTCCATGTACTACAGATCTCTGTATAGTGAAGTGTCCTGTCTGGCCACAACTGTCATCTCTGTGCTAACTTAGTCATGAGGTTCCATGTGCTACAGTTCTCTGTATAGTGAAGTGTACTGTGGCCACAACTGTCATCTCTGTGCTAACTTAGTCATGAGGTTCCATGTACTACAGTCTCTGTATAGTGAAGTGTACTGTCTGGCCACAACTGTCATCTCTGTACTAACTTAGTCATGAGGTTCCATGTACTACAGTCTTTGTATAGTGAAGTGTCCTGTCTGGCCACAACTGTCATCTCTGTGCTAACTTAGTCATGAGGTTCCATGTACATGCACTACAGTCTCTATACAGTGAAGTTTCAATTTAATATTTAATTTAATTTAATTATTTAGTATTTTCCTTATAATCATAATACAAGAGCTGGTTTTCCCCCCGTTTATCTAGACGATTTTCAAACATCTGTACAGTTGATGATAATACCACATCAGTTGGCAATTTGTTCCATATCTCAACTGATGGAAATTTAAGATTACGAACAAATGATCATATATTTTCTCTTCTACTAAGGTACTCGGATTCACAAGCCAAACTATGAAATTGTAAATAAGCTGAGTCTGAGAATGAGATTACATGAATAGAGCAACTTGTTTACCCTCGTGCTATTAATTAGAGATGATTGACAACATTATCCTAAACCTGACAAGCATTGTCAACCATGACTGATGACAGGTCAGCGTACTACTTTACTAAGTAGTATTTTGCTGATTCATTTGATTGTCTACTTGATGTAAAAATGAGCAACTCTTCTAATTTGTGTTTTGTCATTTAGATGCCGTAAACTTCCTAAAGGCATGAAAGAATGGCAGGCATTCCTTGACTTGAAGAAGAAGATTGATGACTTCAATGAAACCTGTCCATTGCTAGAATTGATGGCAAACAAAGCTATGAAAGACAGACATTGGGATAGGATAGCCAATGTGACTGGTTTCACCTTTGATATCCATTCAGAGCAGTTTGCTCTCAAAGATATCACAGAAGCACCATTGCTGGACCACAAGGAAGATATCGAGGTAATCAATACATGAAATACACTGTTAAACCAGTGAAAATATAGAGAAGTCAAAATATGTAATAAAATTGTCTAATATTGAAAATTTTTATTTCTATTAAGGACAGGATATTAAAGTAGGTAAAACCTACTTAGTGAAATACATATTGAGTATATATCAACAATCTCCCCAAATGCCATCTCGGTATGTCAAATTTACCAAATGTGTCTTCCTCCCACCCTCTTTCTGTTGTTGGTATTCCCAAACCTTAGTAAATCTTTGCAGCATTATCATGAATTTCATGTCTTGTAACTTGATTTACATAGGATATCTGTATCTCGGCTGTGAAGGAGAAAGACATAGAAGCTAAGTTAGCTCAGGTAGTTGCAGAATGGACTGCTCAGAGTCTATCCTTCTCTCAGTTTAAAAGTCGTGGAGAGTTGCTACTAAAAGGTGGAGAGACTTCAGAGACGGTAGCACTGATGGAGGACAGCTTGATGGTCCTTGGATCATTACTCAGTAACAGGTATGCTGGTACAGTCTTAGACTATAAACATGGCTTCTAACTTTACACTCATGTAGGACTAGGTACAGTACTGTTGCAGACTGCAACAATAAATGAGATATTCACAACATATTTGCCTGAAGTAAACTTTAGGGTGATAGTGTTAGAGTCAAGAAAAAGATATACTCCTAACAGAAATAAAAACTGAACTATCACTGACAGATCTGCATACTACAGTTATTTCAAGGCAAAATGTAGTCTTAAAAAGTGTGCATTAGAACATTTTGTCCTTAGGAGCCAAGTTTATGCTGTTCTTGGCTTATAATCTTTAAATTTAAACTACACTGCAGTTATATCCATCATTGATATCACCGATCTCATAAATTGTGCTCACCTGAACACGAGTGAGCTCTAAAGGGCGCCACCAACGATACGCCTGTGTGACGATAATCCTTTGGGATGTTTACACAGTATAGAAGTAGCATTAGAAATATCAATATTGATAGTTGAAATATTTTTGATTATAAATTGAAGGCCAATTGATACCAACATTTCTTGAAATGTTGACAGTATTGTTCCATATTTTATGCAGGTACAATGCTCCATTCAAGAAAGATATCCAGACCTGGGTTCAGAAGCTATCTAATACATCAGACATCATTGAAAATTGGCTAGTAGTGCAGAACCTGTGGGTTTATTTGGAAGCCGTCTTTGTTGGTGGTGATATTGCTAAACAGTTACCTAAGGTATAGTATGAATAGCCTGGATTATGTCTATCCCATAATATGTAATTAGGATTAAAGTTGTTGCATCAGGACATTCTACAATTCACAGATTTGTCAACAAGTCTTAGAGAATTGAAATATACAATGGCATCAGTGTTCAAAAGCTGGTTGACAGTCTCATTCCCTATCCTACACTTTTGACACACTTTCACGGCGTCGCTCATTTTTTTTTCCCAATGTGCCTTTTCTAATGTATGTGTATGATTTTGTATGTCTGTGTGTGTGTGTGGAGGGGGTTCCAATAGATTGAAGTTCGCATATTTAAACAATGTGAAAAATACAATCATGTACAATGTAATGTACTGCAGGCTATATACAAATAGTGTGATGAATTCTTTGTTCTGTGTTTTTAGGAAGCCAAACGGTTTGCCAATATAGACAAGTCATGGGGAAAAATCATGCAACGTGCCCATGAAACAACCAATGTTGTACACTGCTGTGTTGGTGATGAAACTATGGGACAACTACTTCCACATCTACTGGAACAGTTAGAACTCTGTCAGAAGTCACTCACTGGGTAAGTTGCCTCGGTCTCAATCCTGTCACTTCATTGCAATACTAGTATCCATACAAACTAATTGTTGTTGTGTATTGCTTGACAGTATTGTATGATATGGGAAGTCGAAGCATACCTTATTATTACACCTCACTGATGTCATATACACTGTTATTGGCTACAACATAAACATGTGACATTCTAAACAAAGTGATGCTGCCCTGTCGCGTGACATGATGTTGCCCTATGATGTCAAATTGAATGTCTGCGCGTACACTGTATGTATAACAAGTGGTTGTTCACATCACATGTTTAGCCATGGCGAGTAAATAGCATGCAGAATAATTGGCAGCTACTACAAATGAAGAATAAAATTCATAAGGCTATGTGCTGTAAACTCCTGGTGTACATGTAAACATGCTTATCAGTTTTTAAAAACCTTCTATACTGTAAATTTGTGGAATCCACATTTTTGAATGGTAATATTTTCAGTGGTAACACACACAACTCATTTTTGACAAGTTGAACTCTTTGTTTATACAGTTGTTGTTCAGTGTAATAAAATGAATATTATTTGGCAAGGGCAATGTCACAATTCAGTGCCTACCCTCGGGCTAGTGGTCATGACTGTAATGATACTGATGATACCCACACCTTCCTCGCCTGCAGTTCGGGCATCATCAATATTACAGTCATGACCACCATCCCTTGGATGGGCAGTAAATAATCTTTATTTTTTATTTATACTGGATAGTTTTTTAAGCATATAAACACTTGTCTCCCAAGAAGTCCAGTGATCCGAGGACCATCCCTCATGGGTTCAGTGTTTAATGCAGGAGGAAACCGGAGTACCCGGGGAAAACCTGTGTTGTTCGGTAGAGTCAAACTGTATGACACTCTCCTTACTTAAATCATGATACTGCCTTAGCTATCATGTATTTACTTATTACACTGAACAAAAACTATCAAATTTATTAATTAATTTATTTGACTATTAGTAAATTTAAAGGATATTGTTTTTGTTTTCACAGGTATTTGGAAAAGAAGAGACTGGTATTTCCCAGGTTCTTCTTTGTGTCTGATCCTGCTTTACTAGAAATTCTGGGTCAAGCTAGTGACTCACATACCATTCAGGTAGTGTACATTCTTTGTTGATTATCTTTACATCAAAATTAGTACTGTACCTTATTTGGAACATTATTTTTAATAAAGATTGTTTTCTGTCAGAAGTTTGAGATGTTTGGAACGATGAACTGTAGCTTTGGAATTGAGTTTAATACCGGTACTTGTATTGTTATTGAAAGAGATAAATTCAGCATGAATGGGCAGGATATTGTACGGTGGTACATGTACGTAACCTCAAGTGTTCCTCCAAAGAGTTGTTAGTGATATAAATCTTGTAATCTTAGGTTTGCCACAGAATCACCCTAAAAGTTTAGAACTGTAAAAAACAAAATTGTTACTATGACAATAGTTTGTGATGTTTTCATCTTTTTCTTGACAGGCTCATCTACTTGGTGTCTTTGAGAATGTCAATGAGGTAGAATTCCATGAAAAAGACTATGATAGAATAATAGCAGTTATATCAAGGGAAGGAGAAACTATTCCGGTGAGGATCTCACATATTCCTTTTTCTTTAACAAAAGTCTTTTTCAAACAATGCATTTAAGACTGTATGTTTTTGACATAAAAAGTAAGAAAAAGTAGTAGTCCATTGGAAAGAAAACTCTGCATCTAAAGTTAGTGTTTCTACAGTTCCACAGAGAGATGCAATCATGTTAATTCCACATATAACATTTTATGCACTTCTACTAAAAAATTTCATTTTGTAATGTTTCCCTGGAAGAACCATGTTTTAAATTATCACAAACCAGTGTTGGCCAGGAATTGAAGTAATTATAAGCTTGCTGTAATTGGCCAATGTTCGTCATGTGACTCAATACAACAGTTCTGTTGAAGTGATACACAATACTAGACTGAAATAAATTCTCAGTACCTTAAACAAAACACTTGAAATGGAAATGTCATGCCACAGTTACAAATTTCCCTGCAGGATCTGACTGAGTTGTTATCACAACAACTCATAACTTCTGTACAGTGTTTTGAACACATTTCTGTATTTATAAAGTGATTGAAATGGAATTCTCAACTGATATATACTGTCTTTGCAGCTGGAGACTCCTGTGATTGCCAAGGGTAATGTAGAATCCTGGCTTGGTGAATTACTCGGTGAACAACAGAGAAGTTTGCACAGTGTTATCAAACAAGCTTCAAGAGCTATCAATGACTCCTCATTTGAATTACTCGGTTTTCTGAATGGCTACCCAGCACAGGTAAGAATACCAGTATCATAATGTACTGCTAGCTTAATATTTTGTGTTATTGGTGTCAGTAGAAAGAAATGTTTATTACATATTCCAAAAAAGTGAAAGATGATGATGATGATGATGATGATGATGATGATGATGATGATGAAGATGATGATGATGATGATGATGATGATGATGATGATGATGGTGGTGGTGGTGATGATGATGATGATGGTGGTGATGATCATGATGATCATGATGGTGGTGGTGGTATTGGTGGCGGTGGTGATTCACAAAGTAGTGTTGTACTATTGCTGGTGGTCAAAATTAGGATAAGAAAGATGGTGAGATTTTCAGAAAATAATGGAAACTAAAAATGTTGATGGTGATGATAAATTATTGAAACTAGGATTGGATAGGGACGCATTTCTAAGTATACAATATCAGATGTACAAAGGTGTTGTTAGCTTGAAGCACTACACATTGTATGATTGAGAAAATATTTGAAGATTAGAATGAGAAAAGCACTCAGCATTCTGAAATATAGAATTGTCTCATCACCTACATGTAGGATGAAAGCAAATAACGACTGTGTTTTACTTAGGTTGGCTTACTTGGGATTCAAATGTTATGGACCAGAGATGCAGAGGAAGCCCTTGGCAATGCTAGATATGACAAGAAGATTATGCCAGTGACAAATGTCAAGTTTTTGGAATTGCTGAATAGATTGATTGAACAAACTACTCATGATTTGACTAAGTTTGAACGTGTCAAATATGAGACACTTGTCACCATCCATGTACATCAGAGAGATATTTTTGATGATTTGGTGAGTAGAACTTAGTAGTTTAGTAGCGTAGTGAACTAATATTATTGTTACGCACCATGTGATACAGTACTTAAGATTTGACTAAATTAGAACATGACAAATATGAGACACTTGTCACCATTCATGTACATCAGAGAGATATTTTTGATGATTTGGTGAGTAGAACTTAGTAGTTTAGTAGCGTAATGAACTATTGTACATACCATGTGATACAGTATTGTTGTATACACTATCATTGTAGTCATGCCTGGCAACTGACATAATATGTTACATTTTACTAATTTGCAAAAGTTTTCAGCTATAGTGGCTCAATCATCTGACTGTTCAGAATATCAAGTGCATAGCAGAGTTTGGATACTCAAAGTTTCGTTACGAAGATGGTGCATCGTGTGATGAACACTTGAGAAGAGAAATTGCACCCAAACAGGAAGTCACTGTGAGGGCCTATTTTCTAATTACTTGTCACTATGTAACAGGTACTCCAGACAACACATGTAATTTTACTTAAAAGTAGGTGATTCTCATAATTTGTAGTAGTTGTGTAAGTACAAGCAAGTCTTTGATATCTTCATTTGTTTTTATCTTTGTACAGGTCCGTATGCACATAAAGACTCCCAATGACTTTGAATGGTTGAAACAAGCCAGGTTTTACTTTAAGGATGATACAGATCATTGTATTGTGTCTATCACTGATGTGGACTTCATCTATCAGAATGAATTCTTAGGTTGTACTGACCGTCTTGTCATCACACCTCTTACTGACAGGTAAATACAATTATGTGAAAGAGTGGTTTTGCAGTATAAAATTACATATAAGCAAATTTTGTTGTCATGCGTACTATACAGTCAATGTTATGCTGTTACTTTACATGACAATCTTTACATTGTACTCAATTAAAACTTGTTGTCATTTCACACTTATGTTAGATGTTACATCACCTTGGCACAAGCCTTGGGAATGAGTATGGGAGGTGCCCCTGCTGGTCCAGCTGGAACTGGTAAGACTGAGACAACCAAAGATATGGGTAAAGCACTGGGTAAATATGTTGTTGTCTTCAACTGCTCCGATCAGATGGATTTCCGTGGTCTTGGACGTATCTATAAAGGTAAAATGTGTGGATGTGTATTCCTCAAGTTGCTCTGATTTGCATGCACTTTTGTCTTGAAAGATAGCTTGAATGTAAAGTTAATTTAGCGTGTAGGCAAAAAAAAAAACCCACAAAAAACCCATCCACTTGAAACAAATACCGGTATACTGTTGTGAAACTTTTGCAGGGTAGTGACTAATAATGCTGTGTACATGCAGTACTACAAGTATTAAAAAAAAAAAGCCAAATTGTTAAAAGTAGGATGATGCAATAATGTCTGTTTTTCTAAGAGTAGATTAAAAAAACTGATCTGATGTTATTAATAAGAGAGTAGCACCTAGCCATCATCCCAAGCACAAGCTGTCTGTCACTGTAGAAGGATATCAGCATGTGGCTGACATGTTGGAAATACAACAACTTTAAATTTACCAAAGACATACATACTTGATGTTTACTTTTCAAACCCATTATTCTTTATGTCCATGTCTCCTATCTGGTGTATTAACTTTGTAGTTTGACAAATAGTAGCCTTTACTACAAACTTTTTTTTAAATGTCATACAGGTCTTGCCCAGTCTGGTAGTTGGGGTTGTTTTGATGAATTCAATCGTATTGAACTGCCTGTGTTGTCAGTGGCTGCCCAGCAAATTGCTATTGTGCTTGTTGCCAAGAAGGAACGCAAGACTGAATTCATTTTTACTGATGGTGATGTAGTATCTCTAAATCCAGAGTTTGGTCTCTTTATCACTATGGTAAGACTTATAATTCACATACTTTCTGCATGTGCAATTATGTGTTTTCTCTACTGGGATGTGTTTACTACTGAATAAAAGTGATGTACACATGTACTTGTATGTGAAGAGTTATGTAATGTAAATTGTTACAAGTGTAATAATTTATGAAGGCAATATACCTCAATCAGTCCTGCATGTGTGGAGCTGAAAATAGGTGACTGATTGTATCTTTGTATTTATTTTGTGTCCATAAAGAATCCTGGTTATGCTGGTCGTCAAGAACTACCTGAGAACTTAAAGATACAGTTCCGAACTGTTGCCATGATGGTACCAGACAGACAGATCATCATGAGAGTAAAACTTGCCAGCTGTGGTTTCCAAGACAACATCATCCTTGCTCAGAAGTTTTACACTTTGTACAAACTTTGTGAAGAACAGCTAACCAAGCAGGTAATTAATGAATTTTATGATTATTTGTACAACTTTGCCATTTCAGATAAATGCATGTAATACTAACAGAACCCCATGCCACTTGAGTTCCAGTGTGGGTATGGGTATTTTGAATTTGTTCTTGCAGTGTTTTCTGCTGAACTTTCACTCACTATTCTCATGAAAGTACGGCTGCAGAGACCACTGCAAGCAATCATGCAAATACACTGAGTATACTCCACTTGCACTCCTGTCATGGTGTTCTATCATATTTTTGTTAATTCCAGGTCCATTATGACTTTGGTCTGAGAAATATCTTGTCTGTACTGCGTACACTTGGAGCTAATAAACGTGCCAGACCAGAAGACACAGAAAACACTATTGTGATGAGAGTTCTTCGTGATATGAATTTGTCTAAACTGGTAAGTGTGATGCTATATTTAAGTGTTGGCATTTTGTCAAATGGAAAAAAACACAAGTAGTTACATGATTTATATAAGATTTCAATAAAATTTGTAGGTAGGTAATTTGTAGGTGTGGTATTTGCACTGCAGTGCAATACCGAAAACATTAATTTGCATATTACCTGTATGCAAATGAAATGGAGATGTCGCATGGTATCATTTTTATGGAAATTTGTTGTTTCAGATAAACATATTATGTAATGATAACAGAACCCCATACCGCATGAGTGCCTGTATGGGTACTAAGGGGTATTTACATTCGTGCTTGAAGTATTTCCAGCTGCACTTTCACTCACTATACTCGTGCAAATACCTGAGTACGCGACATTTGCACTCGCACATCATGGCGTTCTGCCATATAATGAATCTATAGAAATTTTACTAGGTCTCTCTCTCTCTCTCTCTCTCTCTCCATTGTCTGTTCAAAACCTTGAGAACTTTCATACAATAGTAGATACATATACTGATGACTAAGCTATGATTATGAATGGAAAAATTTGCTATGTGGAACATAAACTTGTGAAAAGTTATCCAAATGAAAGTTTCCTGGATGTTTTATCCTTTTTTTTCACAGGTTGATGAAGATGAGCCATTGTTTTTGAGTTTGATTAGTGATTTATTCCCTGGCATCCAACTAGATAGTGCTTCTTATGATGAATTACAGAATGCTCTTTCGTTTCAAATAGAAGAAGCTGGCCTTGTTAATCATCCTGCCTGGAATCTCAAACTTGTACAGGTAAGGGGTGATGACACAATGTTACACAAGCTTGATAAGTGAACTTTGTTTGGTTAGGGAATGGGGGTGGGGGTGTGTTCTCATGTCAATGTGATTTTCTCACTTTCAACCACATTTCAAAACCTTTCATGCCTTCAGTAATAAAACCTTCTGTATTTCCTGGTGAGATGTTGATAAAAATTTACTTCTAATGTGAGATACAGTGGCAGTGCTGGATTTCTGGTAGTATTTTGATGTGTTTACCATCATCTCAGTAAACAGGTTCATAAGGTTGGAACTTCATGTTTACCATCATGTTTTTTGTGTTAGAAAACTTGGTCAAATAGCGATATTATCTGTTATTCACTACAATTTTGTCGTCTTCACCACATTTGTAGGAAACACCATGTGTACATCACAGTATGATGATTCTGGGCATTATTTATGCTGGGAAATCCTACATTGTTCGCCAATAACATAATTTCTTGTTCTTTTTCACCAAACAGCTGTATGAAACACAACGTGTACGTCATGGTATGATGACACTGGGTCCTAGTGGTGCCGGGAAGTCCTGCTGTATTCACATCTTGATGAAAGCCATGGGAGATTGTGGTGACCCACACAAAGAAATGAAAATGAACCCTAAAGCTATCACAGCTCCTCAGATGTTTGGCAGATTAGATGTAGCCACCAATGATTGGACTGATGGTATCTTTTCTACTCTCTGGAGAAAAACTCTCAAAGCCAAGAAAGGTAAAAGTCCTTACTGTACTGTGCAGAATTGTAGATTAGAAGTGTTTGAAACTGTAAATAGTGTGATTGTCAAAAAACAAGTTTATACCCTTGCCGAATTTGGGTGCACCCCTAAAGCAACTGGAAGAACACACCCCAGATTCACTTTAGGTGGCACCCACAAGACACCCCTACACCCAAAACCACCTAAAATTGATCCCTTTTGGTGTATTATGGGTACACTGTAGTAATCAGCTTTATGTGCAAGTAGGTCAAAGGAGAATTCTTCTAAAAACTATTTCTATGGCATGTTATTTTCATGGTCAAAAGACTATGACAAAATATTACTTGTACCTGCTATTTCTATGGTATGTGATTTTCATGGTCAAAAGACTATGACAAAATATTACTTGTACCTGCTGTAGTACTTTGGAAATGCATACAAATTGTATTTTTATGTAGTTTTGTCTAAATTTTGAATAACAGTGGTTCATGTTTGTTCACAGCGTTTGAGATTGCAAAATAACTTCATTATCCATGAGATCAAAAAATTGTGTTCATGTTCACAGCGTTTTAGATTGCAAAATAACTTCATTATCCATGAGATCAAAAAATTGTGTTCATGTTCACAGCATTTTAGATTGCAAAATAACTTCATTATCCATGAGATCAAAAAATTGTGTTTATGTTTGTTCACAACGTTTTAGATTGCAAAATAACTTCATTATCCATAAGATCAAAAAATTGTGCGACCAATCAAAATTTAAATAACTTTATAATATGCAAATCTCCAGAGATGTAGATGGCATCCACATCATCTTTTAGAATGACAGGAAACTAGCACATACGTTTAGTAAATACAGTGAGATATGCTAGTTGAACATATCAGTGATTTTATATGATAACTTCCTCTTATTAATTCCTGTAGGTGAACACATATGGTTGGTATTGGATGGGCCTGTAGATGCTATCTGGATTGAAAACTTGAACAGTGTACTGGATGATAACAAGACACTAACCTTAGCTAATGGTGACCGTATCCCCATGGCACCAAACTGTAAGATTGTCTTTGAAGTACATAATATTGACAATGCCTCACCTGCTACAGTCTCAAGAAATGGTATGGTCTTCATGAGTTCTTCAGTGCTTGACTGGCGACCAATACTTGGGGTATGTTATTTATTATTACATGCAGATTTAGCTGAAGTTGTGAGGAAAGTGAAATAGACTTCATGTATGCAGATTTACTTCAACTTTGATTTACCTACAGTAGCAATAAGTTGATAGGCTTCCAGAAAATTTTAACAAAAACTTATATGTATCACTTTAAATTTTTCCTTTGGTGAACTCAGATGAACAGTATTAAAGTGTGTTCTCTGTTCTGTATTCCTTGAGAAAAGTTAAAAAAATAGATAAAGGTGTGAAAATTCCATGTAATAAAATTTATTACATGGAATTTTCACACCTTTTTAATGTATTTTCAATTTAGTGTTTGGAACAAAAATTTAGTTTTATACACGTAGGTTCTCTTCTCCCACTTTTGATTGGGGAACAGACATGTGACCAACAAATTATTGTTGTCTTTCTGCTGTATCTGAACCGGATCTGACAGAATTATCCGATTCAAGAGTGGAAGAAGAGACTTTTTGTTAAACTTTAAAGCTTAATATGATATGAATGTTGTCACATTTATCAACAGGGTTGGTTAAATTCACGTCCTCCCCAAGAAGCTGATATATTACAAGGTCTATTTGATAAGATTTTTGAAGAGCTCTACAACTGCATTATTAATTCACTCAACCCTAAAATGGTAGTCTTGCAGTGTAACTATATCAGACAGGTAATTGTCTATATCAAGTTTAAATGTCAACTTTCTGTAACAACGCACATTCCACAGACAGTCCACACATACCAAATTTATTGTAAAAAATCACCAGCTGCTCGATATCATGGTTTTTCAAAGAGCAATTGCTGTGATGTTCATTGTATGCATTCAAATTTGACAATAACCTCCAGTTCGGGGGCCTTTTATCATTACAGAATCAAGTCATTAGCTAAGGAAGTGGGGTTTCTTATCTTTCTTATCACTGAATAATGTTTGTTGGCAATATTTACAAATGTGATAAAGCACTATTACATAACACATCAGGCAAAGCTAAGCTCAGTATCTAAAGGCATGTTCATATTGCTTTTTTCGTGGTTTTTTTTCTCCGGCGTAAATAGGTGAGAACGATTAGTAAACAGAGGGGATCAGCTGTATGTGTTCACACACACAATGTGACACCATTATCCGCCGGCGTAAACGATAAGTTCAACGATAAGTGCATAGTGCGATCATTGTAAACAACATGAGTTGTAGAGACTGCCTTGTGTTGTTTATTGCTGTGTACGTTCATGCGTTCGAGAAATAAGCGAAGATGTCTTCTCAGATCTCATGCATGTTAACAATTTCACTCGTCGTCGCGTCGTGATGCCCAGTTTAACTTTTATTTCGACAAGCCACGCAACACGCTCGACGTTGACATGTCGACCAACGTGAATTCATGTGTTTTCTATTCGTACAAATTCTGAATTCAGTCACACCAGTTGTTACCTCTTTCGCTGTTGTGGACCATGGGTGTATTACTATTAGCGAGGGACATGTTGTATGGTTTTTCTCTACTCCCGTTTGCCCCTGACATTAAACGTCTCTTCTCAAATAATGGTAGTTTGTCGACATAGTACAGCCATGGTTCTACTTCCATGGTACAGCAAATAGCCTACACGGCGGAGAACCACCGCCGGTTTCAGTATGAGTAAACGGCAAATAACTAATTTCTTTTCTCCGGCTAGTAAGCCAGGTAGGAGTGATGGAAATGGTGAACAACCCGCTAATGAAAAAAATAATATCGCAACGAGACCGCAGGCAAATTCTGCCTTCCGAAATACTTTCCACGCAAGGCCTTTCGTTGTTATGGCGGCAAATTTGCACTTCCGTATGTGATCTGTGCACTGTGTGCATGTCTGTAGTACTGTACATGTAACAATATCAGTATTTATCAAATCTCGTATCGTCTTTACTTTAATTTATTTGAACTGAACAATCTTCAGAGGAATAAGTGTGGCGTAGACATTCACTGGTAAAAAAGTCAAAAATGATTCACGCAATAGTCAACTTCCAAACACTTACGGCACTCAGTGGTGAAATGACCCAATATATGTTATCAATTTCACATCGCACATCAGTCGTCTGCTATGAAATATTTCAGTAAACCAAACGAAAAAAAAATCCTACCGAACACTAATTGTACGTAATTACGTGATGTTGAGAACTAGCTGCATTTATTTGCAGATTAATTACGTGACACCATCTGACTTGCACATGTAAAACGGGACGGGTTCCCCCAGTCACCCCATTACTTTTCCGAGTACATTCACATTCAGTCTCAGTAAAAAACTTCAAGATGGAAATATCGTAAAATTAAAACCCGAGGACAAGTACCTAAAACGTAGACATCAATAGCAACTTTTACACAAACCATATATTCACAGATACATGTACCTCCAATGCTCACAGCGTTTGAACTTATATGGCTGTGATGCTCATATGTCGGCCAAAATGTACCGTTAAAACTTATAATCGGGAGTTAATACAAAGGAAATCCACAAAATCTGAAGAGAATATTTACGCAAATTACTGTGCTATCTCGGCAACAACTTCTTTGATAGCAGTTTCCGTAAATACGGTGGCGAAGACATCGTGTGCTAAACATAAGGTATCTTTTCAGATCGTAACGAAAACGTATCTCACACGTGTTAAATTTTGGGCAATATGTGGTGGTTGAATAGCAAATTAACGAGTCTTGTTCTCCTAATAATATTTCGCGTAAGTTTGGCTCTGCAATTCGACAGGAAAACCTAAAAGTAGCAACATTTTGAAACGGCGTTTTCACTGTGACCTCGGCCATTTGCGTTACCGTTGGAGAAATTGTAGCGATTGCTTCCAGTCAAACATCGGAACGGAAAAAGGTACAAAAACAGAGGAAAGAACCCCAAAATCACAGTACACGCTACAGTTATTGCAGTTAGTATAAGACATAGTTTGAGTGAACCACATAAATGTTACATGGGAGGATGATTCATTGAAGGGATGATGTGGTGTGGTACATCAATAATAATAACAATATTTATGATTCGTTGCCGACTTCAATGTTTTTTTTAATACATTGGTGGTTCTGAATAAAGATTAGCAAGCTTACCAAAGTGTGATAGTAAAGATGAGTATATAAATACAAACGTGTTTATGCCAACTTATAACCAGTACATGAAATGGTTTCTTCCGGACAAAGTTTTATGACTTCACCCATGGTGCTACACACCACTATCCTAATAAACAAGAAAGGCCTAAGTACGCGGCGACATCAGTTTACAATACATGTATGAACATGTGGCTCGGTAATTGTCGATCGAACTCTCAATATTGCGCACTAATTAGCTGGCAACATGGTAATTTGCTGACCGGGGAAATTAGTGCGATGACTGCAATACACCGATTGAGGGCGCTTACACCGGCGTAAAGCGTTCACACCTACAACTGAGTACAAGCTAATCCTTTCCTCCGGAGGATCTCCGGAGCTGAATCAACCAAAACCTCCGCAGTAAAATAATCCACAGATTCTCCGGAGTCGACCATTCACACACGCAAATTACCTCCGGAGTTAATTTAAGTCACTGATTCTCCGGAGGATAGGTCCTAGTGTGAACGGAGTATAAGTGTGAAGCCCCAATGTCATATCAGTTATCAGTTTTACTGACCCATTATCAGTGACATTGCAAATAGCTTTAGAGATGCAAACAATTTTTATGACACCAGACTTGTTGGCTCACCAAGTCGGGGAAAGTTGCACTTGAACTGCTAATGCAAAGAATCCGTCATGTATCTCGCTCTCTCTCTCTCTCTCTTCTTCTCCCCCCCCCCCCCACACCATTTATGAAGACTTGGTCTATTGACTATTCCATGTATTTATGATCCGATTCGATTTATAGTTTTATACACTGTAATTGTCAAAACTTTCAGAATCTACAGCTTTCTCAATTGTCTCAAACTTACCATTGGATATACAGCAATCATCAAATCTGAACACTTTCAAGAATAAACTTTAACTTATAACAGACATATATTCAAAAAAGCATTGTGTGTACATTGACCACTATTTGTGCCATTCAACAGTACTTTGGTCCTGGAGTCTGCCGCATTATTGAAATTGTTGATTGATTGATTGATTGATTGATTGATTGATTGATTGATTGATTGACTGAATCGTGTTCTCATGTTGTATATATGTAGGCTACAGATTTGTTGCAAGGCTTGATTCCTAGCAAGGAAGAAGCTGGAGTTCTATCAGCAAGTCATCTTGAAAAGTTGTTTATCTTTGCCTTGATGTGGAGTCTAGGAGCTCTTCTTGAATTGGAGGACAGAGCTAGAATGGAGCAGTTTATAATTGAACATGAGAGTTGTTTAGATCTACCAAAGATACCAGAAGACAGTGGTTATACTATCTTTGAATATGTAGTAAGAGCTGATGGTATGTAGAAAGTTGTGTTCACTACATCTCAATCTTATGACAAGTCAACTACAGTTAGAATGATGTAGGCTTGGTGTTTCACTCATGGGACATTGCATTACAGCTAAAATGATGGTAGGCTTGGTGTTTCACTCATGGGACATTACAACTAAAATGATGTAGGCTTGGTGTTTCACTCATGGGACGTTACAGCTCAAATGATGTTTGCACTAACTTGATGAGAAAATTATTATATCCACCTTGCCAAGGCAATGCTATCACCCACCTGTAAAATCCACCACAAGGAACAACAGTTATAGATTTAGTTTGTATCTAGATGTATCATTTTATACATTTTCACAGGTGAATGGGAGCATTGGTCTAACAGAGTACAAGAATACATCTATCCATCAGACTGTGTCCCTGAATATTCTAATATCCTGGTACCCAATGTGGACAATGTGAGGAGTAACTTTCTGATACACACCATATCACAGCAAAGCAAGGTCAGTGGCTAAGTTTTCTGTGAGAGATGATAACTTTATGAGTGTTATATGGATTCCAGATAACAGGAAAGTATTAGTCTGTAGAACTTTGAACCTATTGTTTGAATCCATGGTGTTGGATTACCAGTAGAGTCATATCGATTATTTTTACCAGTTTTCTTTTGTTTAGGACCTACTTTTTCTATTGCTAAGCCAGAAAATGTTTCACATCCAAAATCTTCAAAGTTTGGAGTTGTTATTCACTTGTTAAGTTCTCAAGGGGAAATGTCCAACTTAAAAAAAAAAATTTCCCGGTATCAAGCAGCCAAAAGTGTTCACTTAACTGTCTCTGAATCACAGACATTCACTCAGTTTATCATCCACACAAAAGAAGACAGTTTTTTTAGTGTTTTATTTTTAAGTATGAAAGTATGAGAAAGATCTGTTGGTTGAGAATGGAGATGTGATAGAGAATGTAATTTGCTGACTTAAACTAAGGCTAGCTTCCGGGCAGACCAGACGATATTACTGTGATAGCACATATTTCAGCAAACTTTCACAGGAGGTGTATTCTGACAGACATTTCGTTTTGTGGTGGAAGCAATATTTTTCAAAAATAAAAATACTTAAAATAAAGATAAAAAAACACCAAATAAATAAAATCCTGCCTACGTACCCTATTTTCAGAGGCCATGTTGGAAACACACAATTTATTTATAATTTTTTTTCGCCTCACACAACAAGATTACATTGCAAGTTATATATTTTGTAGGCCGTGCTACTTATTGGAGAACAAGGTACAGCCAAGACTGTTATGATCAAAGGCTATATGCTGAAGTATGATCCAGACGTACATATGAGTAAAAGCTTTAACTTTTCATCAGCAAGTACTCCAATGATGTTTCAGGTAATACTAAATAGATCATTTTTTTTAAGTGTAATCTCTTTGGTATTCATTGTAAGCTATCATTTTCTTCATGTAAAAAATGGTATATCAAAATCCGACAAAACAATGTCCACATTCATGTTTACTCGAAGCTTGCATGTGTACATGCACTGTCCACATGCGAGTCCACTCAAAGACACCCGACAGCAGAATGAGATTTAAACTAATTTTCAGATTATAGACTGAACTGAAACCTAAATTTTATGTACCATTTTCAAAATTTAAGTAATTTTGTTTCTTATCTGATAATTCTTGAACTTTAATACTGATAGTTATTATACTTGCTTATTCTTATTTCTGATTTTCTCTCTCTTTCTCTCTCTCTCTCTCTCTCTCTCTCTCTCTCTCTCTCTCTCTCTCTCTCAACACATTTAGTACTTACTTTGTTAAACTGAAATCAGTTTTAACTTTGTTATTACAGCGTACTATAGAGAGCTATGTAGACAAACGAATGGGTAGTACGTATGGTCCTCCAGCTGGTAGGAGAATGTCAGTGTTTGTGGACGATATTAATATGCCTATTATCAATGAATGGGGTGATCAGGTATGTTTTTATATTCAGAAATTCTTCTTTGTTGGTCATCCAGTATGCTTTTGTTCCAACCACAAACTTGAAAATTGTTAACTTAAATTTTCAACACCATACTTCAGTCTTTGTCAGCAGATTGACTCATTATTCAGAACATGTGACCCTTACCCTAGATATGGCTCATGTATTTGTAGTATTTAGTTTCGCTCTACTGGACATTTAGTGCTTTGAAAGAAAATCATTTCGCAATTACTTAAATAAATTTTATCATTTTTATTATAATAAAATATGAAGTATAGAAATAAAGCATTTCTGTGGATGTAGTAATAATTGGATCTTTCATTGGCTTTCAATGTTCTGGGAGCAACCCTTCTGAGAGCTGCACAGTAGTGAAAGTGTTCGCACACTGCTGAAAGTGTAGGAAATCTATGCTGTAGACATAACCAATGACTGATGTTTCCCTTCTTACAGGTAACCAATGAGATAGTACGTCAAATGATGGAGATGAACGGAATGTACAGTCTGGACAAACCTGGTGACTTCACCACTATTGTTGACATACAGTTTTTAGCTGCCATGATTCACCCTGGTGGTGGAAGAAATGATATCCCAGAACGACTTAAAAGACAATTTAATACCTTTAATTGTACCCTGCCTTCAAATGCTTCAATTGATAAGATCTTTGGTAGGTAGTATTTATAATATTTATTAAGTATTCAGATATGTGTTGAAAAAATAAACAGTTGAAAAGAAGTGTGTAAGTGCATGCACTTTGATTCAATATTATATCTGAAATGATGAAATATAGTTAATGTATTATTCATTTGCTCATGGTGCTGTCAATGATCATGAGTTTAATTTGGCTTCCATGGTTTGATATGAAAATGAACCCATTGTGTGCATACTACATGTACAACTCGTAATGAAAAATAATGTGCAGTGTACAGTGAAGTACAATGGACATATACAGTTGGGGAGTTCTTCTTTAATATTATGGCAGAGAAATGTTTTGCAAGGGAATGTTTAAGTTTAAAGTTAAGATATCAGTGACCACAATAACATTTTAAAAAAATTCATGTTTTGACAGGTATCATTGGATGTGGATATTTCTGTCCAGAACGCTTTGCTGCTGATGTTGTAGAGTTAACCAAGGAACTAGTGCCAGCTACCAGAATGTTGTGGCAAGCAGTCAAGGTGAGAAAGCTTATATAAGGTGTTACTGCAGATTGGTTTATCCTAAGAATAGGTGTTGACTTCTGGAGATCTCCAACAATTAAAATGGTGGATTGGAACACTACTTAGGCAAACGAAATAAGATTGTGTGTTTCCAATAACCCGACTGACCCTAGATGTTTTTAAACAAAAAGATAAGAAACTCTCTCTTCTTGACCTTCATGCGTGCCTGTTTTCTTTCCCCAGTAATTTCAACTGCCTATAATAAACTGAGTGAATGTGTTCAATCTGTGTAATGTCTGTCTCTTTTTAGATAAAAATGTTGCCAACTCCAGCTAAGTTCCATTACATCTTTAACTTGAGAGATTTGTCTCGTATCTGGCAAGGTATGCTAACAATCAAAGGTGACGAGTGTAACACTAAGGACACACTTCTACTTCTGTGGAAGCATGAATGTACAAGAGTTATTGCTGACAGGTAAGGAAAATATAGTGTAGCTTCCTGACAGGGACCATATTCCATACTACAATGTACTCGTCACTATCCCAGTCTAGTCAAGGCCCTGATGAAAGGCATTCATTATGGTTCAATCCCATGGTGAGCGAAGCGCGAACGGCGCTTGTCAGTAGTAATTCATGACAAATTAATGGGCTTTTGTCATTAATATTCATTTTTACAACTGTTTTGATGATGTCCAATGTCCAACAAGGACAACACCTCCAGTTGTTTAAACTAGAATCACATGGGATCGTGGGACATGGGAATGTTTACACCGCTTTACAATAATGCATAGATAGAAATAAAATAGAAGTATCAAAAATCTACCAATCCATAACGTGACAGTCCAATACTCGAAGTAGTTTCTCACAAATTAAAGAAATAGTTTGAATGTCTGAATACTAAATAGGGATAGTCCAATCTAGAATATACCAAATATGATGGCATTTGTTACACTATACAAAAATTAGATTCACCAATGCCGAAGACAAAGATTGGTTTACTAACGCTGTGGTGAGGACATCAAGAGACGCTGTGGGTGATGAGTGTGCAACTATTGTGCAAACCAATGAACCCTACTTTGTTGACTTCCTACGAGATCCACCAGAACCCACTGGAGATGAACCTGAGGATGCTGATCTAGATGCACCCAAAATATATGAACTGGTTAGTCAGAATGTTTCTATATAGCTTTATTCCTCACTCAAAGTGACCAAAATTCGTCAAAACAAGACAATGATATGTCACGTGTAAACTGTGCAGTATGTTTTTGAAATTTTGAAAATTATTCAGTTATTCATAGGAAATATAAATGTTTTGAAAAAGAAAGTAACTGAATAAGCCTTTCTGTTTTTTTAGTGATGTGAATATTTTGACAAGTTTTTACAATACTTTGAACTGCTTGAGAGGGACACAATGCTACAATACCGGGGCCTATAACCATCACTTGCAATTGACCGAACTCGTAACTGGTATCTAGACATAACATGAGTGATTCAATGATGTAAGATGTCGAGGAAACTCGTAATATGCAGTTGACTGTTCTAGCAATGCCACACAACAATTGCAATGTCATAGAAGGCATGCATTTGACATTAACATTATACTATAATAATAGTTTACTCAAGGTTTTAGTGAAAGTATTTTTACTTGTCAAAAAGCTTACTTGTGCCACTTTAAACAGAACTATCCTATTGTGTTGTTTGTGATTTTGTTTCTACAATAGGTACCTGGCTTGGGCTTTTTGGCTGATAAGTTACAGTTATACATGGCTATGTACAATGATACTATTAGAGGTGCTAGCATGGATTTGGTGTTCTTTAAGGATGCCATGGTGCATCTAGTTAAGGTAAATTTGTTTGTAACATCTACATAATTATACTATTCTCTCTTTGTCGTATGTCATTTTTTGCAGTTTTGAAAGTACAGTGTATTTGCACTGCAGCTGAACTCATGGCTTTTTCCTCATATGACCAGAGAGTATTGTATGAATTTAATGTAGAATGCTCCGTGGCGATGCATGCTTCTCAAAATTATTCTGTTACTTAATTTGCTCAAAGCCATTCACAGTTCCAATCAAGGGAAAAAAAAACTAGCAGTCACCATGATAATAACCTTTGAAGTAGAGGTCAAATTGATAGCAAAATTAAGCCATTATTAGAGGATGCAATATGGCCTCTAAATACTGTATATATCTTCATGTGAAAATAGAAGATGTTAATTTCCTGAAAACAAGAGAGGACCCCAAAACTCAAAGGAACCAGAAGCAAGCCTTATAATAGGATGACGAAGTTTGGAGAGATACTAAGAAAGATCTTTTTTAGGTTGCAGTGACATTAGTCTCCACGGCATATTCAACCTTAACACATGCGTTATTGCGTAAGACTGAAAGTGATTATTGAGTGGGACGTCACTCACATGTAACAACAAAAAGTTCAGGATGGTTCTAATATCCACTTCATGCCTATTTATTAAATTGTTTCTAGATATCCCGCATTATCCGTACACCACGTGGTAACAGCTTACTTGTTGGCGTAGGTGGATCAGGTAAACAATCTCTGACTAGATTAGCATCATTTGTTGCTGGTTACAAGATATTCCAGATAACACTCACCAGGTATGTATACTGTGCATAGATATCTACTTTCAAACTTTTAAAGTTATTGAATTATGTGAAGTTTTCACTTTGTCACTGTCTGCCATTGTATAGTAATTTCCAGTAGTATAATAACTGAGAATTTAGGGCCACTCTAACGACATACCTCCTATTTCACTAGTTTTAAGGTAAATTAAGCCTTATATTAGGGATTTCAGTCACGTGACTTTTTTTTCGGACACAGTGTGAAACGACACGTCTTACCTCAGATTTTCCTCATTGAAGTGCATTTAACTCAAAAACCATTTTGATTTGCATTTGAAATATTAGTTATAAATAAATAACCAAATTACTATAATTTGATAGTAATTGAACCGGTAATAACGAAGTTACAGCGCGACAAAGTGCAAACTTGATCGAAAATTACGGCCGTATGCGCGGTCGCCCTTCGATCGTGTACACTATTTTTTCAACATGACCTCTCGACCTCTGTTCACTATTTCCCGCCTACGCGTCACTGAACTGGACCATACCATAACACATTTGAAAGAGGGGTGAATAGGCTATTGTTCGATGTGTAAAGTGAAAAAATCGGTTGAGAATTTAAAAAATGGCTTCAAAAACCAAACTTTTTGAACGTTTTTTGTCAATAATATTTGTTTACTTTAACTTCCTTAGCCCAAATTTATGAAAATATGTTATTGATAAGTAATTTTCAAATGATTATTTGGCCCCTTCGTATGGGAAAGTTAGGCGTAGCGCCCGATTTGAAAATGGTCTCGCTACTGCTTGTTTACATCCGGGAACTGTAGCTGAAACGACATGATTTTGAGAAGGTTGGAGAAGTGGCGACGATCTCAACTTGTGCGAAATTTGCAGGTAGGACGTATTTTCAAATCATACTTAAGCGTAAATTTAAATGTTAACACAATAAAGAAGTCGTATATGATGTTTTTATGTGTCATGAAACCTTGGAAATTGTTGAAACTCAATGATTTTGTTCGAAATAGAAAGTTTACTCGTACAAAATGGCGTCACATTTTTCATGCCTGATGTTGTATCGAGATTGAAAGCAAGTGTTAGAGAATAGCAAATTAAAATAATTGTCTTTAGATACCAATTTTGATCGTATTTATGGGTTGCAGTATGTACATGTATACTGCAAAAAGGGGCGAGGGGGTGGGGGGCGGACACCATCAAAATATGTGTATGGCATTGCGTATTGTATTACCATACCAACTGTATCAGTGTATGGGTTGATACTCAGTCTCAACTTTATCAAACTATGCTAAACTTGAAAGTGGAATCATTTTTCCAAGGCTGGTTCAAACTGGATTATTGTGTTTGGTAATAATAAATTTGATCAGGTTGTATTGAGTTGTATGTTCTTATCTTGTGCAAGGTTTGTAAAATAACTTCAGTCTACATCATCTTCATGTATATTTGCCAGTTTACACAAACACAATGGTTACTGACACTATAGATCTGCAGAAATATTTTTTTTTTAAATGCTAATGGATTATTGTTTTTGTACATTTTTTCCAGTTCTTCTAAACATTTTGTAAATATGTCAGAGTCCATGGTCACTGGTGACATCTATAACTGTATTGTCCAGTTCAAGAAAGGGAAGAAAAGTGAATAAAGGAAGATGAGGAAATAGCATGGCACTTTCCACTACTGTTAGATCTTAAGAAGGGAGACCTTGAGGATATAAAATAGAAATAAAAATGCTGTTGTACATAAATGAAATATGACTAGCACTTTATTCACATGCACTAACACAATGTGTCCATGTTAAAAATGTGTGGAAATAGCAGTATTCCTCAGTGAATGAAACTACGTTACAACCGTTGTTCATTGACTGGTCGACCTAAAATAAACCAAGAGTATTCAATGAGTTACAGTTTTGTCACACACATAGTTTCCATGGTAACATTAATGACATATCTACATATTATACAGTCCCAACATATATCTATGTATATGCCAAATTTGGTCAGATTCGCTCAAATATATCCAGAGTTATGGTCCAATAAATGATTTTCGCTAAACTGTGAATAGGATCTGTTTCCATGGCAACCACCCCCACATAATTATTAAAATACTGCTCAAAATGGAGCTATCACCCAAGCATACCATTAGTTGAAGTTTAGATCACTGTATGGTAGTTGTAGTCGAGGCAGGGATGTAAAAACAACAAAATTATTAAAAATATGGATTTGACTCGTTTTCATGGTAACGGCCACTTTTGATCAAAAGTATTAGTTTGGAAATGTAAATATTTCATCCTGATACATCACTGTAAAGTTTTGTTCAGATACTCAACAAACTTTTTTGAATAATGGCATCAATGTTTACTGGTCTGGGATACAGAACTAAAAATCACCTGAAATCCCTACTTATATCTGTACTAAAATCAATTTTAAACCGGTTCTAAAGCGACATACCCTTATTTAATCAATTTTAAGGCAAATTAAGCGTTAGTGTGTAATTATAGAAAGCAATCGTAGAAAGCTATTTGAAGTATATTATTCATTGCAGTGGTCAACTGTTTACTATTATAAATACATTATGACTCACTGGCGTGCGCCCCAATTCAACAGATATAAAGAGATGTTATATAATTATGAATATAAATGATTTCCTAATACAAAGAGAATGTCTAACAAAAAATACTATAATCCTGCTTGCCCCGCTTCCTGTACTTTTTGCGCCATAGTTAACTCTTCCCCTGAACCAAAAGAAATTAAATCCATCATTCCACCTTCATATTTTGATGAAAATGATTTCAATTTTGTTATTAATGATCTCATAAATTTACCACAAGAAAAAAAAGATAATATTTATAATATTTATAATATCTTAGATTGGCCAGTTCCTACCAATCTTCCTCGACCATTAACGGTAAAAAAAGAAGAGAATGAAAAAGAGAAAGAATATTTTAATGATAATGATTTACTACTCTTAAATCCATCACAAGCAAAAGAAGTGAATATGATGATAAGAAATATTGATAAAAATAATTTAAAAAATGTAATAAAATTACTCAAAACAAATTATTAAAGAATGGATTGGTGTATTAATAAATCTTATAAACCTAAAAAACCTTATTTTTTGATTGATTTAACTTTATACTTTATTTTTAAAAATAGTTGACGCCAACGTAAACGCCACCAACTAAATCTCACTATCCCTGGATATTCTGCGTTCCATTTATCCCAAAATCGTTTAAAAATTTGATTCTGTGAAAATGCTTCCATTTTCAACTCTGGTATTAAAGCAGCCTCCTGATATTTTCCTAAGTATAATAGAATTGCTTTTATAATTACACTGAAGTTGAGTGATCGATATCGTGTTGGCTCTATATAAACTTCATTAATTGATGAAAATATTATAGTAACAGTTCTTAAAAGATAATAATTTAGATTATATTTTTTAAAAACCTTTTTAATGTGTTTTTTAGGGTAATAGATGCTTCGACTTTTTTGTTTTCTTTGATTATGTCCAAAGTTTTCATTTAAAGATTCATCTAAAGATTTATCTAAAGATTCATTTAAATGTTTATCTAAATGTTTGTTTAATGAATTACAGCAGTCAAAACAGTGAAACCTTCCATAGATGTTACCACAAATGTTTTTACAAATATCATTACGAGGTATATTGAATTTTCTACATATGTTACAATGTATGATGTTATACCAGTTTATTTTTTTGTTCATTAAATCACAACAATTAAAACAAAGTGTACTGAAAATGTTAGTACAATCACTGGCTACATCTGTTACACCATTTCGTTTACATAATTGACATTCCATTATATAGTTAGTTTATTAGTTTATTAGTTTATTATATTATCTTTTTTTGTTAAATAAACTAATAATATTCCACCACCAGCTAAATAAATATATTGGTATGTCTTCATGGTGTTAGAAGGTTGATAATAGTCACTAAATTCAGGTTCATTCTTAAGACTGGCAAGACTGTCAAGATTGTCAAGACTACTTTGTGTACTCTGTGTACTCTCTGGATGAAATTCAAGATATAAATTTAAGTTTTGATCAGTCAGAACCAGATTTTGTCTCGCATGAACATCTAAATTTTTTTGTTTCGCTATAAAATCTAATACTTTTTGCCTATGTTCCAACCATACCTCTCGATCTTTGTTAAAATTCTCCAAAGCATAAATCATGTCTCTTTAATTCTTTTTCATGTTCTTCTTTCGTATCGCCTGTAGCTGCCTTACCTATATAACTAGCTCCAACAAAGGCAGTTGCATTTAAAACAGCTCCACCAACCAACATCGCAACAGCCGCACCCGTTATGTATAGTATCTACACTATTAAGATATATTTTAAATTATATTAAATTATATAAAATTAAAAATTATATTAAATATTCTTTGTATTATCCTTTATAAGGATCAACTGGTAACATATTTCTTTGTTCCAACATATCTTTCTCTAATACTGCTCCACTCACAGCTATTGCGAGAGAAGCAAACTTTTTGAATGAAGTACTTGTTTTAGGACTGTCTGGAGCCATCTTTATAGTTTTGTCAAGTATAAAACTATTAGTTATTGTTAAAGCAGATAAAACTGCACCATCATATAGACCATTCACGATTAGTTTAGTATAGTCTGTCATTGTGTATTGTGTATATAATATAGTATATGTATAATATATATATAAAAAAAATAAATATAATAAATATAATAATAAAATAGTGATCCATATTATTTTGTCAAGTATAAAACTATTAGATATTGTTAAAGCAGATAAAACTGCACCATCATATAGACCATTCACGATTAGTTTAGTATAGTCTGTCATTGTGTATTGTGTATATAATATAGTATATATATAATATATATATAAAAAAAATAAATATAATAAATATAATAATAAAATAGTGATCCATATTATTTTGTCAAGTATAAAACTATTAGATATTGTTAAAGCAGATAAAACTGCACCATCATATAGACCATTCATGATTAGTTTAGTATAGTCTGTCATTGTGTATTGTGTATATAATATAGTATATATATAATATATATATATATAAAATAAATGTAATAAATATAATAATAAAATAGTGATCCATATTATTCCATATTATTTTATTATTCCATTTCAAATAGAGCTTTATTTTTAATTGGTTATGGTGTCGTTAATTGTTTAGACTGTTGATTCTGATGAATCTGTTGACTCTGCTGACGACTGAATATCACTTGATTGTAAAAACCACTGTCTTTTATAATATAAACCAGCTACCCCAATTACTAATGAACCAAGAGTTAATAAAATCATAGTATTAGTACTATTAAATTGCGAGCTTTTATTGTCTGACTCAGTTACCTTTATTGGTTCCATTGATTTGACGCTATCGACTATCAGTTCTTTTGATTTTAATTTTTTTCGTTTTTTTGCTTCAGCTGAAATTACTGCTAATTTTTTACCCCATGCAACTCTACCTGGATTTTTAGTTTTACTGTTTGTAGTAACAGTCTCTACTTGAGTTTCTACTTGAGGTTGTGTTACACTTTCTGTATCACTCATTTTTTACACTAATATAACTATATAATAACTATATAATACAAAATATTTTATTTTTAAATTACTTTATTTTTTTTTATTTTTAATCAAGTCAATTTTCAAGTTGTTTTCAATATCTTGATCAACTTCTATATCAAGTTCTTTAACAATTTCTTGATCAAGTTGACTCAAGTCATTCAAGTCATTTTTTTTCAATTTGACTATTCAAGTTATTCAAGTCACTTTGCTTGGGACAAGTGTGAACAGTGTGTGTTGCAAAGTTAATATTATTTAAAATAGTGAGACCACCACTTGTCAATGCCAAAAGAGGACCATAACTGTATGCTAACTTTCCAGTAAGTTGTTTGAATTGATTTGTAACAAGAAAATTATTTTTCAAGTCGTCATTTAATTTATTCACATTCTGTACTGGAAGCACAAGTCCTACTATTTTACTAATCCCAAATAAAACTCCATTTACAATGTTGTCACTTACGAGAGAACTGTAAGTGCTTTCATATATTTTATAATACTTTTCGATTTCTTTATCGCTCGCTTTTTCAATATATTCGAGAGTGAAATTTACAAATGATACAAAGTAATCTTTCTCTGTACTTAATTATTGGAGACACCTGTGACTCTGGTGTTGTTGAGGCTGATACCGCTTCAATTGATTGTAAAATAGTGAGCTCTGACAATGTCTGTTCCATTTTGTTATAGTAACTATATAATAATATAAATATATTATTTATTTTACATTTTATTTTGTAAAAAAAGTAGATGATAACTAACGCAATAAATAGCCAACAAATATCATTGATTAACATTTGCAATGATATGGTTATATTAAATCTATACTATAAGGTTGTCTTAAACGAAACACTAATTTGCTATAAGGAGTATATTTTAATTGTTTTATAAATTCATTAATTTCTTCCTTATTTAATTCCATCCCATAGTTTTCAATTATCTCTTTCACATTTTTACTCGGTGTGTAATACAGAACAAGCATACCGATGTTTTCTCGAAATGTCTTAGCGATACTCATAAATTGTTGCGTAAGTACCCATACGCTAATATTATCATGACGAGCTGAAAATGCCAACTTTGTTAAAATATTGACACGAGATTGGACATCCTTCGTGAAAGCGCAGTCATCTAGTATGATTAGACTTTTTGAGTGACTTTTTGTACTTTCATTACTTTTATAACACTCATACGCGAGTTCAATACTTTCATTTATTTTTTCTATGTTAGGAATCATTATAATAATGTCTGAGTCTTTTTTATCGTAAGCTTTATTGTTTATGAACGTCGGACAGATTATAATTATGTAATCGAATACGATTTTATAATACATTTGTAATAGTTCCATAACGAACTCTGTTTTACCCGAACATGTCGGTGCACTAATAAGCATATTGAAAGGAGGGTCAAGCCAGATCATTTTCATATACTAATAGTATCAATATATATTAATAGATTTTAATTTAGATTCTTGAATTTTAAGCATGGCATCACTTATAATGAAAATATTTGCAGTTATTTGTTCTTGTGGGTCTGTGAATTCTCGTTGAATTTCCAGTTGAACTCCATCTTTTGTATTCATGACCTTTAGACCACTACCATGATATCTATTATCCTTAAAACTTCTTAAATCAATAAACAGACAATATTAATTTAACAGAAAGGTGGCCTCGGTTATTTCCTCTAGTTTATCACAACAGAACTCAGATGACATGAAATAACGTCTGGCTTCTTCCCAAAATTTTCTAGGAGATAATCCCTGTGCATACACTTTATTTGCGATACCTTCTATCAGTATTGCAACAGAATTAATACTAGGATTAAAGAATAATTCGGTGTCTAATGCATTTTGTAGTTGTGGTTTGCCGAATAATACAAAAATTCTTTTAAGCTTCTACGTGGTATATTAATGTTCTCATTAATAATTGTATTCGTACCAGAGAAGTTAATTGTTCTGAAATGTTGAATATGTTCGTAAAGAAAACTTTTACCACTGTTATAGTAACCCATAATTTCCATAGCTATTTTTGGATCTCTTATCGTTTCATATTCAAGTTGGATGTTTGTTAAAGTATAATCCCAGCCATCTGTGTCTTCACTTACTAGGATTTTATTAACAGAAGCAAGAGTAAGCTCCCATTCGATATGGCTTCCTAAGCTCGAAGGATATACAGCTCCATGACCATTCATTATAGGATGCAATTTCGCGAGATCGATCGCATATATTTTACCATATGCCTTATGAAGTGCAGCCTCTCCTAAGTAAGCCCCACCACCAACTCCATCAATATTATCGCTTCTCAATTTTCGGAGATTTTCTGACTGAATTCCATACAGCGTTTTATTTGTTCTATCTGAATATAGATCTTTATACGTTTGTACTAAGTTGTAGTTTGTTAAATCCATTAAGATTTCCCCTTCGAATTTTAAAACTAGTCGACTGATGACGTTAGCAGACAGGTTTTGGACAACGAAGTTCTTATTATGACCTTGTAGTTTAAGATCAAAGACTAGATTGAATTTACCCGTTAGAACAACAGTGTCTTCTAATTTTGGACATCTGATATATAAAACTTCACCGGGTTTTGCACGATTTGGATTATACGTTACAACGTGATGAGTTCGCTCTCCTTTACTACCGAGTGCGTTCAATTTTGAGTAGTCACCTTGAAGTTCTCTATTGTAAGGCATTTTTTTCTATACTATATTATACTAAAATACAAAAAAAATAATATTAGTATATTTAATAGTATATTTAATATGGATCACTATTATTATTTTTTATTTTTTCATTTTCATTTATTTTTTCATTTTTATTTTTTGTTTGTTTAGAACTTTCATTAGAACTTTCGTTAGAACTTTGTTTAGTTAAAATCCGTTCATAAAGGTATACCGCTATTGCAGTTGCCAACAACCATACATGTTCAGCTATAAATCCTACAACTTGCCCAGCTGTTCTTAAAACAAACGACACGATAGTACAATAATACCTGGCAGTGCCATCTCTGCTTTATTACCGAGCCATTTCAATACATCCGCAACACGTTTAATAACTGCTTTGACTGGACCACCGCTACCGCTACCGCTACTGCTACCACTACTAGTAGGTGGTGATTTTATACCTAATGCAATAGCTATAGTAGTTATAACTAAACCGAGTGCTGTTGCCAATGAAACGATAGTAACTCCATTACGTTTGAAAAGAATTACCAGTTTATCTTTAAGGTGAAATGCACCTCAACTTTGAAAGTCGTCGGATCACTTTCAAGTTTGTACCAGTGGTAGATTATGATGGAAGATTTATATTTTTGGAAAAAAAATTGGGGGTCCACCGTCTAGTTTTTGAAGGAGGGCGCCCTCTAGAGTTACATTGTTCTGGTTTCGGTCAAAAAAGCATATGTCAATAAATGAAACCCTGGCAATATCATTTTTCGATGAATATAATTTTTTCAGGTCATTTTGCTTTCTCAATAATATGCTTACATTCATGTCAAATAATAGGAATATTTGTGTTTTATTTCAAGATTAACAATCAAAAAGGAAAAACTTTTTGCCATATTTTTTTTGAAAAATTAAAAAACAAAAATTTTGTTGCTATTTCCCCGTTTTAACTTTTTGAAATAATTTGACGAAAGATAAACCTAATCATGCCAATCAAATAAATGAAAAAAAAAATTGGGGTTGCCATACAAACTTTTCAGATATTTTACATCAAATTCACATAGTCACAATGCATTCCAATGTCTTCCAATTGGTATTTATGGTATATTGTTGTCAAATTGGTTGCCATGGAAACAGTAAATAGTGGTAATTGTTGATGTAACTAATGTTCCCTCCTAATATGAGATTTGGTTGGAAAACTATAAATGTGTGTAACTATAGTTACTATAAAAGAAAACAACTTGAAACATACACCTGCGAGAAACCAAGATGGCTTCCCCTATTACAATTACTGGAGGTATGGATCAAACAACCATAACATAACAATGCATGTATGTATGTAATTATGTGTGTGTGTGTCTGTGTCTGTCTGTGTGTGTGTCTGTGCTGTCTGTCTGTCTCTGTGTACTTCACCACCAATCTGCCTTGCAACCTGACAGAATGCAGTAAAACTTGAATAGGCAAAGGCTACAGCAGTCAAAGTACACAAACCAAGAAACAGAAGACTTGATTTGCTCCAATCATTCAAAGACCATTTTCATTCCTTTTTTTCAGATTTCAGTTTTGCTTCAAGTTAATTTCATTGTTTCCTTATTTTAACAAACTACTTGTATTTTATTTTATTTTTGGATGTGATATTATTAATATATTTGTAATATTATTCAGGCAAGCAGTTTGTATAGAAATGAATAGAACTTACAATCAAGACCATCTCAATCAATACCATGGTAGTTTATATCCACTTTTCTGTCATGATTGATGTGTTTGTAGTGTATACATAAATGAGAACTATTCCTGTCTAAGCCAGTAATGTAATGAAAAGATGTAAGACTTTGGATTATGCTCATTGCAACTGAATTCTGCTGGAGAAGAAGTTGATCATTTACAAAACCATAATGTGCCTGTGATGATATACAGACAATGAACACACAAGCAATCAATCAAAATACAAATTAGCAACCATCAGCAAATTTTGACAAATAGAAAGTAATAGCTCGCGCAGCGGCAGCAAAGCTGCCGCGAAGCGGCTCAATGACTAGTACGCATGCGTGTCGTATATACTATGCGAAAAAATTTGGTGGTTCTCCCAATGATGCATTGCGGCGCGCACTGACTACGCATGCGCCTTCCATATACTACGTGCATTCTCCACCCACTACCGCCGTATCATCGTATATCATAGGCGACATAACATCACCATGCATTGCAATATTGTAACAGTAGGCCTGTTGGCACGATTAAATATCGTAACATTGTAATGAGTATCGAGGCATCACTGTACCTCAAGGAGAAATTGTTACACTATTTGGCAGTTTGATGCACGGCGACACGAGATACGGACCACTGATGACAGCGCAGTTTAATTTCTGGGTTGTCGAAGTGTGGTTTTGACATTTATATTGTCGATAATTGATTTTTTTACATGTTCTAAAAAGAATAACTACTTTCCTATGTTTGTTGGTACAGTAACATTCCTAAATCATCGAGTTGCATTGAGAAATCGTGATGTTCGGCAACATGTCAACAAAACATTTGTCCAAAGACCACAACGTACGTTGGTAAAGGGTCTATGATAAGTTGGCTGATTAAAAATGAACAATATTAATCTAATGGCTATGATATGGTTTTTGAAACCAACAACTGCATAGAGTGTTGACTTTCTTTACTTCTCGTCCATGTCAGAGAATTAGATGTCATTCAATAAAATAAATTTTGATGGTTAATACCCCTGGAAAATGACCCAAATCAAGTGTATCAACCCTGGCCCAGGCAGCAGGTCACAAATGAATCTACCCTGCGCGAGCTTATGGGCTTTGCCTAGTTATGATATTATTTATTAACATTAAAAACAAATAGAAAACATGAAAGTGAGGATAACATTGTCTTCTAATTTCATCAAATAGATGACAATTATTGCTAAAACTCAGATACGTTCAAATCTCAGCCATATTTATATCTAAACTTACATAAATATCCAAACAATGCATGACTATTTTTTTTAACCATGAACTAACTAACACAAATTTGAGTACTGTAATATTCTGAATTCAACAGTCACAGCATAGAAAGCATGTATCATGTTACATAATCTAAGCAACATTAGGACACATATATTGACAACATCCATAAAAGGCACATTACCTTCACTTAGGTGCATGAATTGTGTAAGAAAATTACCCCCACAGAGAGAAAAATATTGGAGCCTCTAGCCAAAGAATTGTAAGTTAAGTTTAGGTGATGAATACATTTAGTCCATCAAAGATTGTTCACAAAATTATTTAGTAACACTAGATGGCATTTTATGAGAACAGTCTTGCAGAACTAAATGTATTCAGAAGGTGCGATTATCAGTACCACTGTTGATCACTTTCATCAACAAGGAACTGTAAATGGCTGTACTTTTTCAATAACAATAACATTTGTGTACACATTCCCCTGGAGAGAGTGGTGTACTGGTTTCTAGATTGATCTTTACTTTGTGAATTTGAACCATGTTTACTGGGTTAGCTAGTGGTAGATTGCTGACATCTCAATACTGGCCTGGCAATAGCTGATGTAAGGTTTTGTAAGCTAATGCAAGTGTCACACTAGTGGGTTGTCACCACAAACATCACATCTGACACATCACTTTCAGTCCATTTCTTGCAGTGGAATTTGTCAGCAATTGTACATGTGTAAGCCCTGAATAGAAAATAAAACATAGCAGACATTTAATTAATAATTAGTTGGTAACTTACATTATGATATAAAATTAGTTCACAAAGTTAACTTTCTGTCAGTGAAATAAAATACTTATAATTAACTTATAATAATATTTAAAGTTTATCTCATACATTTACTTGAAGTAGTGACACTGGAGATATGGCTATATTATTCACACATGAACAGAACATCATCCCATCAACACAAACAAAATGGTAAACCTAAATGATGTTTTATTTTGTAAATTTGCAAAAAGCTGTTGAATCTTTCAGTAAGTGAGCAGTTTTATAAAGTTCATAAACTAAAAGATTGCAATTTTAAATGTTGTAGCTGAAGGATTTACATCTACATATGGAAAGCAATGTCTCCTAACAAAACTGTATGATAGACAAAACAAAGTTATGATCAGTCTAGTATTCATAAAGTGAAATTATTATTTTTTACCTATAGTCAAAATATAGCAGCCACAAAAAAAAAAAAAAATTCATGCTAGTGGGAAATGTTGTCTAAATCTATGTGATCTCATGATCTTTGAGTGCTAAACCCAGATGAGCTAAGAAAAAAACTAAAAGAAACAAAATTAAAAATAAGTAAATAAATAAATAACGCTACAATTATTAGTTAAAATTTCAAAGTTTCAAGGAAGAGACCACAGACATTTCATCAAGAGGCGGAACTATGCACTCTAAACCGTGTTTAATAAAATTGTTCGTAGCAGAGGTTTGTAGTACGTACAAAAATACGTATATAGTGTATGACACATGTGACAGCCAATACGTATTCATCATTTTGGTACGTTTTCTCTTCATCAACCCTCCCCATATCCAATGTTGTTTGTTTCCCGAGTGGAATGTACATGTCCGTTGCATGAAAACAAATATGGCTGTCACTCGATCATGTTCCAATGCGTCGGTAATAATCAATGTACACTATTTAGAAATACAGTAACTTCTAAAACTTTCCACAATTTGAGGTTTCGCTTGATAATAATTGATTATTTATATGCCATTCTGTCTAAAGTAAAGGAGTTTTAATATTGGCCCACGCTTGCAAAATTGATACGATCGTCACTAGTGTACTACTCCACAAGTGTACACACATCGCGTGCGTAATTTATACACCACATAGCGTACAGAAAGTTTGAAACTTACCTTCGGGTTTTCTTCATTTTATCTTTCACATTTGTAAAGAGAGATCCTGAGGTTCGATGAAGGAGGGTATAACTATAAGACTACATTTGACTGTACCCGCTGCTGAATTACAACAATTCACATGTGGAAAACATGATAAAAGGTCCCGGGAGAGAGGTGGACTGTGATGGTGACATTGTACTTTTTTCGAGTCTACTTCCGAGTTCGATCGGTAGTTCATAGCGAAAGTTGGATACTTCGGAGCGATATTCGTACGTATTCAACGATCAGGGGGTCAACACGAAAACGATAACGGGAGACCCAAATTGACATTCGCATTCGTTGGTCTACACTTATTTCTAGTCACAGAATGCTTTTGCTACAAAAAGCCCCTGGATCTTTTGTCATAGATGTAGTACTGCTACATAGTTGCACTCTTGTCTAAAAACATACCTCAAAGCTACAAAATTAAAATAGGTCGGGGTTATGTTGTGACTACTGAATACAGACAGGGAGCTGGAGTACGACCAGCTTGCAGATCAATTTTGAGTTTGTGCCGGTCGTCGATCCGTTCGTCAGCCATTGTCTACGTTTCTAGATAATTTCAATGTACCATGAAAAAGATGGATTTAGCTCGTGATCGAGCTACAAAAGCAACAGAAGATGTGGCTATTTTTCCATTACGGCTAAACTTTGAATGGAATGGGTACATTTTCAGTTTAGATGCATGATGGACTACGTTTATCGTAGAAAACTAGACGTGTTTATACCGGAAGTGATAGTTGTTCTTTCACTTGGGATGCGCACACACATACGCAGAACTTCAAAATAACCGAGGCGCGTTCTACGTTAATACTAAGGTTTGGGTCTTTGAGTACTTCTTTCAATTTAGATGTCTCAGCTAACTGATAAGACTTATTGTGTAAAATATCAGTTTCTTTATTATATTTTAAGATATGAATTCAATTCTACCTAATTCTTTTTTTTCATCTTGCGTTAATTCTTCGATTTTTTGTCTGTTTTCCAATTCTTTTTTTCTATCATGCAAATCTTCTAAACTCTCAATTTCTTTACGCATGATTGTATATTCAGGGTTGAGTTCATTCCATTCTTCGATTTTGTTTTCAACCTTACTGATTTCATCTTTATGGTAGAATTGAGATTCATATCTTAAAATATAATAAAGAAACTGATATTTTACACAATAAGTCTTATCAGTTAACTGAGACATCTGCTTTGAAAGAAGTACTCAAAGACCCAAACCTTAGTATTAAAGATAAACTGGTAATTCTTTTCAAACGTAATGGAGTTACTATCGTTTCATTGGCAACAGCACTCGGTTTAGTTATAACTACTATAGCTATTGCATTAGGTATAAAATCACCACCTACTAGTAGTGGTAGCAGTAGCGGTAGCGGTAGCAGTAGCGGTGGTCCAGTCAAAGCAGTTATTAAACGTGTTGCGGATGTATTGAAATGGCTCGGTAATAAAGCAGCGATGGCACTGCCAGGTATTATTGGTACTATCGTGTCGTTTGTTTTAAAAACAGCTGGGCAAGTTGTAGGATTTATAGCTGAACATGTATGGTTGTTGGCAACTGCAATATTGGTATACAAAGTTCTAACGAAAGTTCTAATGAAAGTTCTAAACAAAAAATAAATAAAAATGAAAAAATAAATGAAAATGAAAAAATAAAAAATAATAATAGTGATCCATATTAAATATACTAATATTATTTTTTTGTATTTTAGTATAATATAGTATAGAAAAAAATGCCTTACAATAGAGAACTACAAGGTGACTACTCAAAATTGAACGCACTCGGTAGTAAAGGAGAGTGAACTCATCACGTTGTAACGTATAATCCAAATCGTGCAAAACCCGGTGAAGTTTTATATATCAGATGTCCAAAATTAGAAGACACTGTTGTTCTAACGGGTAAATTCAATCTAGTCTTTGATCTTAAACTAGAAGGTCATAATAAGAACTTCGTTGTCCAAAACCTGTCTGCTAACGTCATCAGTCGACTAGTTTTAAAATTCGAAGGGGAAATCTTAATGGATTTAACTAGTACAAACGTATAAAGATCTATATTCAGATAGAACAAATAAAACGCTGTATGGAATTCAGTCAGAAAATCTCCGAAAATTGAGAAGCGATAATATTGATGGAGTTGGTGGTGGGGCTTACTTAGGAGAGGCTGCACTTCATAAGGCATATGGTAAAAAATATGCGATCGATCTCGCGAAATTGCATCCTATAATGAATGGTCATGGAGCTGTATATCCTTCGAGCTTAGGAAGCCATATCGAATGGGAGCTTACTCTTGCTTCTGTTAATAAAATCCTAGTAAGTGAAGACACAGATGGCTGGGATTATACTTTAACAAACATCCAACTTGAATATGAAACGATAAGAGATCCAAAGTTAGCTATGGAAATTAAGGGTTACTATAACAGTGGTAAAAGTTTTCTTTACGAACATATTCAACATTTCAGAACAATTAACTTCTCTGGTATGAATACAATTATTAATGAGAACATTAATATACCACGTAGAAGCTTAAAAGGAATGTTTGCATTATTCGGCAAACTACAACTACAAAATGCATTAGACACCGAATTATTCTTTAATCCTAGTATTAATTCTGTTGCAATAACGATAGAAGGTATCGCAAATAAAGTGTATGCACAGGGATTATCTCCTAGAAAATTTTGGGAAGAAACCAGACGTTATTTCATGTCATCTGAGTTCTGTTGTGATAAACTAGAGGAAATAACCGAGGCCACCTTTCTGTTCAATAAATATTGTCTGTTTATTGATTTAAGAAGTTTTAAGGATAATAGATATCACGGTAGTGGTCTAAAGGTCATGAATACAAAAGATGGAGTTCAACTGGAAATTCAACGAGAATTCACAGACCCACAAGAAAAATAAATGCAAATATTTTCTTTATAAGTGATGCCATGCTTAAAATTCAAGAATCTAAATTAAAATCTATTATATATTGATACTATTAGTATATGAAAATGATCTGGCTTGACCCTCCTTTCAATATGCTTATTAGTACACCGACGTGTTTGGGTAAAACAGAGTTCGTTATGGAACTATTACAAATGTATTATAAAATCGTATTCGATTACATAATTATAATCTGTCCGACGTTCATAAACAATAAAGCTTACGATAAAAAATGTATTTACAAAGACTCGGACATTATTATAAGGATTCCTAACATAGAAAAAATAAATGAAAGTATTGAACTCGCGTATGAGTGTTATAAAAGTAATGAAAGTAGAAAAAGTCACTCAAAAAGTCTAATCATACTAGATGACTGCACTTTCATGAAGGATGTCAAATCTCGTGTCAATATTTTAACAAAGTTGGCATTTTCAGCTCGTCATGATAATATTAGCGTATGGGTACTTACGCAACAATTTACAAGTATCGCTAAGACATTTTCGAGAAAACATCGGTATGCTTGTTCTGTATTACACACCGAGTAAAAATGATATGAAAGAGATAATTGAAAACTATGGGATGGAATTAAATAAGGAAGAAATTAATGAATTTATAAAACAATTAAAATATACTCCTTATAGCAAATTAGTGTTTCGTTTAAGACAACCTTATAGTATAGATTTAATATAACCATATCATTGCAAATGTTAATCAATGATATTTGTTGGCTATTTATTGCGTTAGTTATCATCTACTTTTTTTACAAAATAAAATGTAAAATAAATAATATATTTATATTATTATATAGTTACTATAACAAAATGGAACAGACATTGTCAGAGCTCACTATTTTACAACCAATTGAAGCGGTATCAGCCTCAACAACACCAGAGTCACAGGTGTCTCCAATAATTAAGTACAGAGAAAGATTACTTTGTATCATTGCTGCTGGACAATCAAAAGCTTTCTTGGGAAAAAATTTCACTCTCGAATATATTGAAAAAGCGAGCGATAAAGAAATCGAAAAGTTTATAAGATATATGAAAGCACTTAGAGTTCTCTCGTAAGTGACAACCTTGTAAATGGAGTTTTATTTGGGATTAGTAAAATAGTAGGACTTGTGCTTCCAGTACAGAATGTGAACAAATTAAATGACGACTTGAAAAATAATTTTCTTGTTACAAATCAATTCAAACAACTTACTGGAAAGTTAGCATACAGTTATGGTCCTCTTTTGGCATTGACAAGTGGTGGTCTCACTATTTTAAATAATATTAACTTTGCAACACACACTGTTCACACTTGTCCCAAGCAAAGTGACTTGAATGACTTGAATAGTCAAATTGAAAAAAATGACTTGAATGACTTGAGTCAACTTGATCAAGAACTTGTTAAAGAACTTGATATAGAACTTGATCAAGATATTGAAAACAACTTGAAAATTGACTTGATTAAAAAGGAAAAAAATAAAGTAATTTAAAAATAAAATATTTTGTATTATATAGTTATATTAGTGTAAAAAATGAGTGATACAGAAAGTGTAACACAACCTCAAGTAGAAACTCAAGTAGAGACTGTTACTACAAACAGTAAAACTAAAAATCCAGGTAGAGTTGCATGGGGTAAAAAATTAGCAGTAATTTCAGCTGAAGCAAAAAAACGAAAAAAATTAAAATCAAAAGAACTGATAGTCGATAGCGTCAAATCAATGGAACCAATAAAGGTAACTGAGTCAGACAATAAAAGCTCGCAATTTAATAGTACTAATACTATGATTTTATTAACTCTTGGTTCATTTAGGGTAGCTGGTTTATATTATAAAAGACAGTGGTTTTTACAATCAAGTGATATTCAGTCGTCAGCAGAGTCAACAGATTCATCAGAATCAACAGAGTCTAAACAATTAACGACACCACAACCAATTAAAAATAAAGCTCTATTTGAAATGGAATAATAAAATAATATGGAATATGGATCACTATTTTATTATTATATTTATTACATTTATTTTTGTTATATATATATTATATATATACTATATTATATACACAATACACAATGACAGACTATACTAAACTAATCGTGAATGGTCTACATGATGGTGCAGTTTTATCTGCTTTAACAATATCTAATAGTTTTATACTTGACAAAACTATAAAGATGGCTCCAGACAGTCCTAAAACAAGTACTTCATTCAAAAAGTTTGCTTCTCTCGCAATAGCTGTGAGTGGAGCAGTATTAGAGAAAGATATGTTGGAACAAAGAAATATGTTACCAGTTGATCCTTATAAAGGATAATACAAAGAATATTTAATATAATTTTTAATTTTATATAATTAAATATAATTATAATTATCTTAATAGTATAGATACTATACATAATTGGTGCGGCTGTTGCGATGTTGGTTGGTGGAGCTGTTTTAAATGCAACTGCCTTTGTAGGAGCTAGTTATATAGGTAAGGCAGCTACAGGCAATACGAAAGAAGAACATGAAAAAGAATTAAAGAGACATGATTTAGCTTTGGAGAATTTCAACAAAGATCGAGAGGTATGGTTGGAACATAGGCAAAAAGTATTAGATTTTATAGCGAAACAAAAAAATTTAGATGTTCATGCGAAACAAAATCTGGTTCTGACTGATCAAAACTTAAATTTATATCTTGAATTTCATCCACAGAGTACACAGAGTACACAAAGTAGTCTTGACAATCTTGACAGTCTTGCCAGTCTTAAGAATGATCCTGAATTTAGTGACTATTATCAACCTTCTAACAACATGAAGACATACCAATATATTTATTTAGCTGGTGGTGGAATATTATTAGTTTATTTAACAAAAAAATATATAATATAATAAACTAATAAACTAATAAACTAACTATATAATAGAATGTCAAATATGTAAACAAAATGGTGTAACAGATGTAGCCAGTGATTGTACTAACATTTTCAGTACACTTTGTTTTAATTGTTGTGATTTAATGAACAAAAAAATAAACTGGTATAACATCATACATTGTAACATATGTAGAAAATTCAATATACCTCGTAATGATATTTGTAAAAACATTTGTGGTAACATCTATGGAAGGTTTCACTGTTTTGACTGCTGTAATTCATTAAACAAACATTTAGATAAACATTTAAATGAATCTTTAGATGAATCTTTAAATGAAAACTTTGAACATAATCAAAGAAAACAAAAAAGTCGAAGCATCTAAAAAACACATTAAAAAGGTTTTTAAAAAATATAATCTAAATTATTATCTTTTAAGAACTGTTACTATAATATTTTCATCAATTAATGAAGTTTATATAGAGCCAACACGATATCGATCACTCAACTTCAGTGTAATTATAATAGCAATTCTATTATACTTAGGAAAATATCAGGAGGCTGCTTTAATACCAGAGTTGAAAATGGAAGCATTTTCACAGAATCAAATTTTTAAACGATTTTGGGATAAATGGAACGCAGAATATCCAGAGATAGTGAGATTTAGTTGGTGGCGTTTACGTTGGCGTCAAATCTTTTTAAAAATAAAGTATAAAGTTAAATCAATCAAAAAATAAGGTTTTTTAGGTTTATAAGATTTATTAATACACCAATCCATTCTTTAATAATTTGTTTTGAGTAATTTTATTACATTTTTAAAATTATTTTTATCAATATTTCTTATCATCATATTCACTTCTTTTGCTTGTGATGGATTTAAGAGTAGTAAATCATTATCATTAAAATATTCTTTCTCTTTTTCATTCTCTTCTTTTTTTACCGTTAATGGTCGAGGAAGATTGGTAGGAACTGGCCAATCTAAGATATTATAAATATTATAAATATTATCTTTTTTTTTCTTGTGGTAAATTTATGAGATTAATAACAAAACTGAAATCATTTTCATCAAAATATGAAGGTGGAATGATGGATTTAATTTCTTTTGGTTCAGGGGAAGAGTTAACTATGGCGCAAAAAGTACAGGAAGCGGGGCAAGCAGGATTATAGTATTTTTTGTTAGACATTCTCTTTGTATTAGGATCCATTTATATATTCATATATAACATCTCTTTATATCTGTTTAATTGGGCGCACGCCAGTGAGTCATAATGTATTTATAATAATAAACAGTTGACTGCACTGCAATGAATAATATACTTCAAATAGCTTTCTACGATTGCTTTCTATAATTACACACTAACGCTTAATTTGCCTTAAAATTGATTAAATAAGGGTATGTCGCTTTAGAACCGGTTTAAACCGGTTTAAAATTGATTTTAGTACAGATATAAGGCTTAATATACCTTAAAAGTAGTGAAATAGGAGGTATGTTGTTAGAGTGGCCCTAAATTCTCATTTATTATACTACTATTTCCCCATTGTTTTAGATAATGTATTTGGGACATCTCGAGTTTAACTGCCAGTGGGCAGCACTGAATTATCTTTTCAATTAATTAAACAACTGCATAACATGCATGTAAATGTTGTTTTTGTTCTAATTGGTCTACTTACTTTGATTTGCAGCAGTTTTGCATACATTGTTGTACACTTACATTGATATGGCGGTGTGGTAAGTAGTATTCCATGCTTACACACATTCCAAGAAAGACACTTTTTTTTTTCAGGGAACCATAGCCAGCTGTAGATAATAGTTTTCTTGCTACATGTTAGTTCACAGTTCTATTTTTATCTGTATTTCAGGGAAATAGTCAGCTTCAGATAATACTTTTTATGTTAGTTTGATTTGATTTAGTTCTGTTTCTAGAGTAAGTGTATTTTGGGGATATGGTATTCTTAGTGTTACTTCAGTTGTATCAGGAAGCTAGCCAGCTGCAGATAGTAGCATTATTGTGTTAGTGTAGTTTTACCTTAGTTCAATTTCTAGAAAGATTTTTTTTTTTCAGAGAATTAGTGCTAACTAGTCAGCAGCAGCAACTATCATGTTTTTTGTATAGAGTGCAGTTCAAGAAACTGCATAGAGGCAGATATATGCTCAGTTGAATTTTATATCCAGGCGTTCTACTGTTTACATTTGTATCAAGACACAGGATTAGGCTAATAGTACATATTTAATGTATACTTACAGTAATTACTGCATTATTCGACAGAGATGGTAGGAAAATTTGACATTACAGCTTGCCTAAAGTCATTTACATGTTGTCTTTTTCATCTTCTTCGGACCAAGAATACTTTATTAAGTAACCATAGAGTTTCAATTCGGTGGCAGGATGTGTTTTATTTTATTTTTTTTTATCTCACACATTTTTTATTATGAATGACACAAACACAGATATTGATAGTGATAGTGCACATGCACACAAAATAATACATTTTAATATCTCACTGTGAACACAAATAAAGAATCTTGTGTTTGAATTTTCATTTGATGGTAATATTGATGTTGTTCACGTTGAAATAAGATGTATCATTTTATATGCATGTACATGATCAGCATCATTCTGTAGTGTTATTTTTGTAATTTGGAAACAAAAAGCATAAGATGTTAAAACATTGTGTTGACTAAATGAAATTCTAAAGTTACATAATTTTGGTAGTACATTTCATATATTATAATGATGACACTTTCAACAGCATAACTTTAGCAAAATGGCATGGAGTACAAGTAATGTATTCCAACTGTTTCTGGTACTTTCTAGGTCTTACAATGTTAGTAATTTGATGGATGATCTAAAGTTCTTGTATCGTGTGGCTGGTGGTGAAGGCAAAGGTATTACTTTTGTTTTCACGGACAATGAAATCAAAGATGAAGCCTTTCTGGAATACCTGAACAATGTCCTGTCATCAGGAGAAGTAAGTATCATTCAACATTTCTCAGTTATTAACTCTAAAGATGCCAAAGACTTTTCATACAAAAGACTCCCTTGGCAAAGGACTTTTCCAACCACAGAGAAAGATCTTATCTACTCTACAATTCTACCTCGTAATAATGTCATCAGGGATCACATGAGGTTGCACAATCTCCCAGAATTCAGCGTGCAATTTCTACCCACGAGAAGTCGTACACGCACTCTCATGTAATCCCTTGCTGACTTACATCACTCAGTAGAATTCCAATCAAATCTCATCTTACACTGTTACAGGTAAGTCTTGTTTAATTGGAGAATTGCCAACTTTAGCTTGAAAGGAATAGCTAAAGCATACAATCAATCCTATTTTTTCGTTATACACCATTACATAATACTTTACCCATATATGAGGTGGGCTTATGCAGTGATTAAACTTGTCAGCATACATTGTATATGCAGACGTAACCCAAAAACCTGCAAGGGACTATCTGCATATATTGAGACCTGGCATTGAAAGGGTTAATGTGTGACTACAGTTATCTATACATGTTTTAATAACAGGAGTTGTAAGATAATAGGTAGATTGAAAATTTTGTTTTAATTTTAATTACGGTAATTAGGTATATGTATGTGTAATTTTTATTGTGAGAATGAGACATTTGATAATGTTGAATAATGGACAATGGTTGTAGTATTAGTGAACTTTTATTAAAAGTTTTAATTGTCTATGGTGAGCTGATGGCAGCTTTGAGATTCATTTAACAAATGCCTGAGATCCTACATGAAATAATATTTAACTTGTGTGTGTGTGTGTGTGTGCATGTGTGTGTATGTGTGTGTGCATGCTTTCAGAACTTTTAATGAGTGAAACTTTTATACTTGCTGTAGGTGTCTAACTTGTTTGCACGTGATGAGTTAGATGAAATAACACAAGAACTTATACCTGTAATGAAGAAAGAATTCCCTCGAAGACCACCGACACAAGACAATCTCTATGATTATTTTATCTCCAGAGCTAGAAATAACCTACATACAGTCCTCTGCTTTTCACCTGTAAGTAAAGCATCATTCGCATTTCATCGCTTGTCACTTAGTGTACACAAGTAAGATAGACAACATACTCGGTACCTCGGGTCAAAATAGAAACAAGAAGTTCAATCTATGCTCGCAGGTGCAGTAATGCATTGCACATAGACAAATAACAAATGCAGTACATGGAATTCATGCTGACAAACAAGAAATGAAATGATTTTTATTTTAGAAAGTGGCTAAGTGAAGATATCTTTGTCAGGTTTCTGAATCACAATAGCCATACTTTACATGTTCACTTCATAGGTGGGTGAAAAGTTCCGTAACCGGGCTCTGAAGTTTCCTGGTTTAATCTCAGGATGTACAATGGATTGGTTTAGTCGATGGCCAAAGGATGCCTTGATTGCAGTGTCCAATCATTTCTTATCCAAGTTCCACATAGTGTGCACTCCAGAAACTAAACAGCAAGTGATAGAAACCATGGGTGTCTTTCATGATGGTGTAGCTGAGACTTGTACAGAGTATTTTCAGAGGTGAGTACTCATGTGTGCCATCATACTTACTATTACATTGTCCCAGAGATTACTTGCACTTGTGCATAATTTATATTATGCATGCAAGTGGTATTTGCACTGCAGTGTAATACCTAAAATATTATTGCATGACATGATCGTTTGTTGTACATAAAAATGTGTGATCACATTTTTATGGAAGTTTGTTGTTTCTTGAATGTGTATTTTTTTAATGATAACATGTATATCTTTTTCATACCCATAGGTACCGACGTCAGACCCATGTGACACCAAAGTCTTACTTATCATTTATTGATGGTTATAAGACTATTTATGAGCAGCAACACAGAACTATCAATGAATTAGCCACACGCATGAACACTGGTCTTGCTAAACTGTTAGAAGCTAGTGAGTCAGTGTCACAGTTGTCTAAGGACCTAGCTGTCAAGGAAAAAGAACTGGAAGTTGCTTCTAAGAAAGCAGACAAAGTGAGTATTTAGATATTATTAACTAATGTTAATCTTCGTTCAGCCAAGAAAAATGCATGTGACCTAAATGGTCTTGTCACTGAGAGTAAATTTGATCGACGAATTGTGACAAACCCTTAGGTCACTAGCATTTTCCAGCTGACTGAAGAAAAATATTGGGGAGTAATAGAATTATACCCCCTCAAGCATAATTCATGAAAAATCAGGAAAAGTAGTAGTGATATGGAACATTTGACTCGTAGTTTGAGTACTGCAGAACCACTGATGCACCATGACGCAGCATGGGTTGTAGTGACAGGGTATATGATCCATATTTTCTGTTCAAAAAGAATATCTATAGGCCTGTGCACGGTATAATAACTTATACCATGCACATCCCAAGCTGAACAAAATAATACGTAATTTATACCCTGGTCGCTGCATGAAAAGTGGTAAATCCGGTTTGTATACATGACGGTCACAGTGGAAATGTAGCATTTCGGGATTGTGACCTTTCTGTCTACGGAACTGGAAACGTCACCCTTTCGTGCAGTGTACATCACGACAACACGCATATATCTATGTCACGACAACATGTGTCTATATCACTGGTTCTGCTGTGATTGAAATAGGAGTCAAAACTCTCAAAATTACCATTACTTTCCCTGTTTTTCTTTGACATTACTGGTACTGGTATAATTATATTATTCCCAATAGTTTTCTTCATTCAGCCTGAAAATACTCGTAACCTAAGGGTTCTGTCACTACGAGTCGCTAGATGAGTAGTGACAGAACCCATAGGTTACGAGTAAAGCCCCTTCGGTCACTTGTATTTTCCTTGGCTGAACAAAGAAAAATGTGAAATAATATCTAGATATCAGTCAACTTGAGAATGAATTTTGTGTGTGGACATTGGTGTGATGTAATAAAAGGATTATCTACCCAAAGGGCCAAGCCATTTATTTTTCATGTTCACCTTCAATTTGGTGAGGGAAGTATGAATTGACGAGATCTTGGCCCCACTTTTGTAATAAATTCTTTTAAATTCTGTTTCCGGAAAGATACTCACCTAAATATTCTTACAATAGGATTTGCTTGCAATTCCCGATGCTTTTCCAATAAAAACTTTATTAATCTACCTCCTCCTACAATTACTGCCCTCAACGTTGGAAGACCAGTTGCTTTTTTTGGAACACAGTGTGAAACACGTAGTGTTATCTAGTGTACCAGAAACCCGGTGTTTTTCCCCTGCTGATCAGTGATTTTTTGTGGTTTGCGGTTTTGTTGACAATATATTGTCTAGCAACCTTTTTGTAAATCTGTTCGCTGATTTTTCTTCACTTTTTCTGTGAAGATTTTCGTTTTCTAGATCGTGGTAGTGTGGGCGGTTTTATTACCCGCCTTTCGTATATACCGTTTATTGATACATTGTTTTTTATTTCTCCCTATCATCATGCCTAAGGGTAAGAAGAAAGGGGATTGCGGTCATTCTATGGCAAATCGGGATGACCATTCTGTCTGCCGGAATTGTCGGCAGTGTTCTAGCGATGCTCCGTGCACTGTGTGTATGTCGTGGGACCCGCTATTGTGGGCCGAGCTCGGTTCGAGCGTTGATCACGGCAAAGGTAAGGAGACGCGTCGCAAAGGTAGGTCCATTTTGTCTAGTACTTCGCCAGCCGGTGCAGGCCATGCTATGTCTTCCCTTTCAGATTCAACAACAGGTAAGACTGCACCGACTGGGCAAAACCGTCCTTTTCAGGGCGAAACTAGTACCTCTACGTCAACTGGGGTGAATGGCGGTTCGTTAACTCAGCACCTTCACAACCAGTCTGATCGTAACGACTCTCCGTTAATAGGCAATCGTAAGTCTGACACTGGTTCAACGCGATCTGCCTGTGTCGGTAGTCAAGGTAACGGTACTGAACCGGCTCCCTGTTTGTCTACCAGTCTAGGTAGTGGCTCCAATGTTATGAGAACGGAGACTTTTCGAGAGCCATTGTTAGGTAATACGCCAAGTAATACTACTAATAATGCTGTATTACCAATGCCTGGCGATGAACGAGTGTCTGTGCGTCTTTCACCGCGACATCGTTCAGTTTTACGTTCACGTTCTCCGTCCCCGTGTAGGCGGAGGAGACGTGAGAGTCATGATAGTACGGTCTCGTCATCTTCTCATTCGGATTACAGTCCTCGTCGCTATAAAAGCAGGCGAGGTAGGTCTCTCTCTCGACATAAGAAATCAGGTCGAGGTCAGAGGTCACACAAACGAAAGCATTATCGTTCTTCCAGTTCCGAGTCACCCAGTTCTAGGTCGTCTTATTATAGACGTTCTAAACGGTATAGGCGTCGACATTCATCATCGACATCACCGTCGGGTGACAGAAGGCGTTACCGACGTCACTATGAACATGAACGACGCATTGATTTGGATCGTCGACATGCTTACTATGACGAGAGCCGGCATGGTGTAGAGCGCCACCAACGGCCAGAACCGGCAAGTCGTTCAGCTTATCATCAGCCTGCTTCTATTGATACAGAAGTCATTAGACAGGCAGTTTTAGAGGCTGTAGCGGCTCTCCACCCAGAATTAACACGTGTGGGGGCACCCACATCTGATATGAGCACAGGGGGTGCCACTCCTTTAAGTTCTCAACGTGTTTCTCACAGGGAGAGGATGACTGATCCTGATGCTATTTCAGTTGCAGCATCTCATAGCAAGGATTTTGGGGAATCCTCAGGGGAGGAAGAGAGGTCAAGAGGTCACAGTCCAACAATCTCTCGAGCCTCTTCCCCATGTAGGGAAGAAGAACCAGTGTTTGCATACAAGGATTGTATTCAATGGGTTTACTCACACTTCCCAGCTGAGTGCACCCCTCCTAATTTGGTTCTTCCTCCTTTGTCTGAAACTGGTGCTGCCTTACGGGCTAGCAATCCCAAAGACCAGTCAACCCCCTTGTCATTGCCTTATTCATCTCTGGTTCAGCCTCTTCATGATAAGATTTACCAGGAAGTGGTCGGCAGTGGAAAGGACCATACAGCCTTACGAGCTGGGGCCTATCCATGGTTTCGTTATGGGGGTAAGGCATACCGCACTCATTCATCACAACCAGCATGTTCACACCCCCCACTGGATGGTGATGTGGACGCAGTGGATCAGGATCCATCATCGTTCAGAGCTGTCTATATAGACAAAGCTCACATTAAAAAGTTGGGTGATTCGGCACATCAACAACTTTGTGTAACGTCAACACTGAACTGGTTCCTAGCTGTTCTATTCAAAGAACTTCAGGCTGTAAATCTCAATAGTCCTAAAGTATCTCGAATTATTGAGATTGTGGATAAGGGTTTGTCTCATATAGCAGAGTCTGCTTGCAGAGAGTATACAACTCTCCAATTAATGGAGAGGGATGCCTTTTTGAAACGCAAATCTGTTTCATTGTCTTCCGAGTTGAAACAGGAAGCTCGTTTAGCTCCTATTGCCACAACCAGTCTGTTTGATGGTCGTCTCACTGCGCTAGCAGCACGTGCCAGTGAGGCTAAACAGCGAGAACGCCTACTATGGGATAAACCTCCTACACCCCGTGTACAACAGCCTAGGGCAAAACAAGCTGGCAATCGACCAGTGCCCGTTGGACGAGGCAAGCAACCCAGTGTTCCTTACAAGTCCAAGACTTTTAATAGGGGTAGGGGACGAGGTAATGTGTCTAAGCCTAAGACCGACAACATGCCCAGACCGTTCTCGGATTCTGCAGGTAGGGGGTCAGGGAGTGCTCAGCGCTCCTGACCCAATAACCACTCTCACTGTCCCCCCACCAGCACAGCAAAGTCCAGTGGGGGGACGACTCCGTTTCTATGCACAAAACTGGTCCGCAATATCATCCGACAGTTGGGTGCTAAATACAGTAAGAGACGGATACATCCTAGACTTCGTGTCACAGCCTCCACTGTCAACGAAGGTTATAGTTACCCCGTTACCAAGGCAACCAGATCGGGTTCTTGCCTTAAGGGAGGCCATTCAAGGTCTTTTAGAAAAGGCTGCTATTCGTACAGTCAACCAAAAAAAAGAGGGACCAGGGTTTTTCAACCACATGTTTCTGGTCCCCAAAAAGTCGGGAGGCTGGAGACCAATTCTCAACCTCTCCGTTCTCAATCGGTATCTTGTAGTCCCCAAGTTTCAAATGGAAACACCCAGAGCGGTGTTGGCTGCCATTCAGCCAGGCGATTGGATGGCGTCCATAGATTTAAAGGACGCTTATTTCCATATACCTATTCACCCTGTCTACTACAAGTACCTCCGTTTTGCAATCGACGGACAGGTTTACGAATACACAGTTCTCCCCTTCGGTCTGGCAACAGCACCACGAGTGTTTACACGGGTGGCGGCAGTGCCAGTGGCGTGGTTACACCAACAATCAATTCTGTTACACCCCTATTTAGACGATTGGTTACTGAGGGGGAAGGAACGGGTCGTACTAGCCACTCAAGTGGCCATGACGACAGATCTTCTCCAAGGACTAGGATTTATTCTCAGTCAAGAGAAATCATGTTTGACTCCCACCCAGGACATGACCTTTGTGGGAATGAGATTGCTGACGGAATTGGGAGTTGTTTGCCCAACCGAGGACCGAATCAACAAACTGTTAACTTTCATTCGGTCCATCCTTCTACAACGCTCAATAGTAGCAAGGAGTCTGTTATCTCTCCTGGGGCTGATGAACTCATTTATAGACATCACCCCTTGGGCACGACTAAGAGCGCGCCCGATCCAGTTGTACCTATTAGCGCTTTGGCGCCCATCCAGTCAGCCATTGCAGACTTCTATCCCTATTCGTCCCTCTCTTCGGCTTCATCTCAACTGGTGGCTGAACACGGCGAATTTATTGAGGGGGAGGTCACTCGTACCCCCCAACCCCGACATCTCCTTATTCACCGATGCGTCAAACGAGGGATGGGGGGCGCATGTGGCAGGTCATATGACAGCAGGTCGGTGGAATTTAACCGAACGCTGTCACCACATAAACTGGCTAGAGCTGAAAGCAGTGTTCCTGGCCCTCCAGAAATTAGAGTTTCTGGTAAGGGGGCATTGCATATTAGTACACTCAGACAACACAACAGTAGTTGCTTACATAAACAAATTGGGGGGGACAGTCTCCCCAACTCTATGTTATCTGTTGTGGGATCTAATGCTATGGTGTCAGGACAAAAAGATTACGCTAATAGCCAGACACCTACCAGGCAGGCTGAATGGGATAGCCGATGCACTGTCCCGTCGGCGTCGGATACGACAAACCGAATGGGAACTACCACAGAGTGTAGTAGATCAGATTTTCCATTGTTGGGGTCGCCCATCAATGGATCTCTTTGCCACACACAAGAACAGGAAACTACCAGTGTATGTATCCCCAGTACCAGATCCAAGGGCAATGGCGGTGGATGCTCTCTCCATGTCATGGGAGGGGATAATGGCATATGCCTTTCCACCAATCATTCTGCTGCCCAGAGTTCTCAGGAAAATCCAGGAAGAGGGGCCAATGATTTTTCTAGTGGCACCTCTTTGGCCCACCAAGGCATGGTTCCCAACCATTCTCAATCTGTTGATTGCGCCTCCTCTCAAAATCCCACTGAGAGAGGATCTAATGACACAGGACAGGAACATCATTCACCCGAACCCAGAGATGTTCCATCTTCACGTGTTTCGGTTGTCGAACAATCCCTCATGGAGAAAGGCTTTTCTAGAGAGTCTGCAGCCATTATTGCCAGACCTCAGAGACCCAGTACACTGGCTACATACAATGAGAAATGGCAATTCTTCTGTAGTTGGTGTGACAGAAAACAGATTAGTCCTGTCAAAGTCACTAACAGGCAGTTAGCTGACTTCCTTCTTTTTCTTTTCGTCACAAAAAAGTACTCTCCCAATACTATTAAAGTATATCGGTCAGCCATTGCAGCCACCATTAAAAGTATTGGAGGAGAGGATTTTGGACAGGACAAAATCCTCTCCAACATGATTCGCCACTTCCTTCTTAAGCGTCCTCCCTCTAGACAAACAGTTCCACAGTGGAGTCTGCCACTGGTTTTACGAGTGTTACAGGAACCCCCTTTCGAGCCCATGGGTTCTGTGTCACTGAAAGCACTTACTCTTAAAACAGTTTTTCTTGTTGCCTTGGCATCTGGGAGAAGGCGTAGTGCAATCCATGCCCTCTGTATTAGTGAGGGTCATTTTAATCTCTCTCGGACAGCAGCAGTAATGCATACTGCACCAGGATTTCTGGCCAAGAACCAGGTTTTGGGGTCAGTGCCTAATCCGATTATGATCAAGTCATTGGATGACTTTGTTGGGCGAGACAAAGTAGAACGGACTCTATGTCCAGTGAGAGCACTTCGCTGGTATTTAGACCGATCTAAGTCATTTAGGAAGGGTAGGACTCGGCTGTTCATCCCGTTTCCCCCTTCAGTTAAAGATGACTGCTCCCCAGCAGATATTTCTAAATGGATTGTTGATACTGTCAAGTGGGCTTACGTAGAAGCCCAACAGGATCATTTATCTCCTCACAGAGTCACAGCTCATGAGGTAAGAGCTATTGCTGCCTCATGGGCCCTCAGATCAGGCGTGCCAGTGACTGACATTTTACAAGCAGGCACGTGGAGATCTCCTAATTCGTTTATTAGCTATTATCTGCGGGATATGTCTGACCATGCTGAGGATCTAGCCACTCTAGGTCCACTTAGCATTAGCCAGAATATCACATTAACAGGTCATACAGAGACACCCACCACCTAGCTGGTGACAAATTCTGTATCCTATTGTAAGAATATTTAGGTGAGTATCTTTCCGGAAACAGAATTGTCGTTTCTCCCGAAACTAATTTCTGTTGAAGGAAAGATACTCACCTAACAGTCCCTCCCTCCTTCCCCACTGTCTCAGTTTAGTTGGGTTTCTGGACTAAGATTGTGTTCCATAGCGCAACTGGTCTTCCAACGTTGAGGGCAGTAATTGTAGGAGGAGGTAGATTAATAAAGTTTTTATTGGAAAAGCATCGGGAATTGCAAGCAAATCCTATTGTAAGAATATTTAGGTGAGTATCTTTCCTTCAACAGAAATTAGTTTCGGGAGAAACGACAATTCTCCGACAGCAGAATGAGATTTATACTAATTTTCAGATTACAGACTGAACTGAAACCTAAATTTTATGTACCATTTTGAAAATTTAAGTAATTTTGTTTCTTATCTGATAATTAATTCTTGAACTTCAATACTGATAGTTATTATACTTGCTTATTCTTATTTCTGATTCTCTCTCTCTCTCTCTCTCTCTCTCTCTCTCTCTCTCTCTCTCTCTCTCTCTCTCTCTCTCTCTCTCTCTCTCTCTCTCTCTCTCTCTCTCTCCCCCCCCCCCCCAGGTCTTGACAGAAGTAACAGTGTCAGCAACAGCTGCAGAGAAGGTAAAGAATGAAGTACAAATAGTAAAAGACAGGGCACAAGCTATTGTAGATGAAATTGGAGTAGACAAGTCCTTTGCAGAAGAGAAATTAGAAGCTGCCAAACCAGCTATGGCAGAAGCAGAAGCAGCTCTCCAGGTATGTAAATGAATCAAGTTTGTGGTATTGAGAAAATCTAAAACTGCACTTTTATCTTTTTATTTTGTGTGAAAATGAGCTGACTGTAAGACTTTTTTTCCTCACTGCACTGCATGAAAAGTGCTGTTTCTGGTTTCATGTTCATGGTGGTCACACAACAGAAATGTGTGAACTGGAGATGCTACCCTTTCATGCAGTGCAGTCTGCCCGTCGTGTAGGAACCATTAAAACTTGACAGACTTTTCATTCCAAAGCTGTAATTAACATGGTATGTACATGTACTTCAGAAATTGTATAATTACTTCATTCCATTTTGTATTGGTGTTTTATTAAATATTAGTTTAACTCTACATTTTTCAAATTTATTTGTCAATGTTTAACACTTTTGAATAATTCTATGATAGAAACGGTGTTTTAGAAAATATCTGTGAAGTGATAATCTTAAACCTTTGCTGTTACCTTGACCAAGATAACTTAAATCTATTCTCAGTTACAATCATGAAATAAAATATTGGTGCAAAGTTTTGAAATGGGGTCAAAATGATAAATAGATTGGATGAGAATGGATCAGTTTCATTGATCAAAGTCACAGTGATCAAAGGTGGAAGATTAATTCTATGTTGACTGATAATTATCACTTCCAATATGATAAAGATAAGATAAGATAAAACGTTATTTCAGCTGTTTAGAAAATTTTACATTTCTAATTTGGTATTTAAAAGAAATAAAGTTAATAATAATCTAGGTAAATAACTTAAGTTATAAATATGAAAGTATAGAATAGTTCTAGTGTTTGTCTATTTACTACTATTCAGGTATATGAAAAGAGCAGTTATAATATCCTAATATGTTTTGATTGTAGTATATAAATTATGTAAATTGCTCTACTCCATCTAAATGTATAAAGTTTGGGTTTACAGTAGTAATAATATTAAACAATATGTGTTCATCTATTCATAGACTATCAAACCTGCCCATATTTCAACTGTGAGAAAGCTTGCCAAGCCACCACATCTTATCATGCGCATTATGGATGCTGTGCTGATATTGTGTCGCAAGAAGCTAGACGTAGTAACCCAAGACCCAGAAAAACCGTCTAATAAGCCATCATGGAGTGAATCACTCAAGGTGGGTTGCATATCAATAGTCATTCTGATTAAATATGATTCTTTTGACATATGTTAACACATGAATGTGGGTCACATGCCAAGAGGCAAGGTGGGTTACAGATCAATATAGTCATTCTGATTCTGTTTCTGTTGACATGGTAACACTTGAGGGTTGGTCACATGTGGCTCACATGTCAAGAGGTAAGGTGGGTTACAGATCATAGTCATTCTGTTTCTGTTGACATGGTAACACATGAGGGTGGGTCACATATGGGTCACGTATATCAAGAGGTAAGGTGGGTTACAGTTCAATGAACTACATCACCCACTGTCAATAAATTGAAGAAGGATATCAAGACGCGTCTTTTTGCAAAAGTTTTCTAACATTTGTATAAATCTCCTACAATTCCTGTTCAGTGCTTTAGAACATTATACCATTGTGGTTTTTGACACTATACAAATTCTTTGATTGATTGCGTTAATTTGCATATTTTTTGTACTTATGTAAATGTATAATTTTTTTGGTATATTTCACAGATGATGAGTGGAGGAGGATTTCTACAGTCATTGCTATCATTTCCTAAAGATACCATCAATGAAGAAATGGTAGAGCTTCTTGCACCGTACCTAGAAGCTGAAGATTTCAACATAGATTCTGCAAAGAAAGTGTGTGGTGATGTAGCTGGACTCTGTAGTTGGGCTAAAGCCATGTCTTTCTTCTACAGTATTAACAAGGAAGTACTTCCTCTAAAGGTAATAGCTCACGCAGCTGCCGCATAGAGGCGCAGTGACTAGTAGTAGTACGCATGCGTGTCCTATATACTATGCAATGTGTTTTTGGTGGTTTTTACCTAAGGATGCATTGCGACAAAATGACTATGCCTGTGAGTTCTATATACTATGCACATTCTCCATGCAGAGGGTGCTATCCACGATATCGTGAGGCAGCCGGTCACAAATGAATCTACACTGTGCAAGCTTATGGGCTTTGCCTAGTTATGATATTATATAATAATAACATGTTTTATTGTCATTATATACTGGTCAGTTTGCCCTCAAATGATAACAAAATTTTGTTGTTGTGAGTCAAAATGAAAAAAACTGGGATTTCTTGTGAGTCATCACATAGTAAGAGATAAGGGAACACCAAATTTTGGTGCATCACTAGAGATTGTGTGCATCAGTGGTACAAATTGGCATAGCGGGCACACTGATAGTGGTACATATACAAATATATAATGAAAAGTGCATTGATTTTGCATGAAATAAAACATTTAAAATGAGATTGTTGCGCTATCAGAGAAATGTAATTGCAGTTAGGTAAAAGGTAACCACAATTCAAGTGAACGATGAAAACTATCTGTGCAAATGTTCAGTCTATGCTTATACATTTAACTGAATTTTACACAAGAAATAATTGCTCACCAAAGCTTTCACCCGGTATCGATACGTCTGCAATACCTCTTTATTGTCGCTGGTATGGTGTACATGTACATGTGCGCTAGTCTGATGTTCATGGAAATATTCGTGATTGGGCTATGATTCAATGTCTATAATTGTGTTCTTTTTTGTATATTCTATATTACCTTGTTTGTAGGCTAATCTGGCAATTCAAGAATGCCGTTTAGTAGCAGCCAATACTGAACTAGCCTCTGCTCAAGCACAGTTAGATGCCAAACAGAGTGAATTGGATGAAGTGCAGGCTAAGTTTGACGCTGCCATGAAAGAAAAACAGGTAATATGATAAAAATGAATCTACATAATTATGTAGAATTCTATGTAAATATCCAAAAAGAGATTGTCTCATTTACAGATTTTCTGAACAATATTGGGGAATAGCATTTAAATACACATCATTTCCTGAAGCTCATCCCTTCAAACAATTCCTTGGCAGCAACATAAGGCAGTCAAGTGATGAGTGGTATATATCCAATGATATTATGTCTGTAGATTTTGTAAGTCCTTATATTTTATACCCACTGTGTAGGATCTGTTAGATGATGCTGAATCCTGTAGGAATAAAATGGTAGCAGCCTCAGCATTGATTAATGGTTTAGGAGGAGAGAAAGTCAGATGGACACAACAGAGTAAAGAATTTAAAGCACAGATTGATAGGTATGTGTAATAAAAACCTTTAAAAGACTGTCATTGGTACGGGATAGTCTAGGTATGTTGAAGATGAGTGTGAGCAATAAATATGGCCTTCTAACAAAACAAAATAAGTGTACGTTGAATGTTGTCAATTAATCAAGGCTGGTATATCTAGTTGCTTGCTAACCCACTCAGAGAGATCAATTCATCAGTTGCAGTTGTAACACAACTGTGTTTCAAATTGCAGAAAATTAGAACTCGTGTCATGTAGTAGAGAGATTAATCCATTATAATACTATTTTTACAGATTGGTTGGTGATGTTCTATTGGCAACTGGTTTCTTATCCTACTCTGGGCCATTCAATCAAGTATTCCGGCAATTAATGAGAGATGGCTGGCAGAGTGAACAACAGAAAAGGCGTATTCCTTATAGCGATAATCTCAACATAACATCTATGTTGGTTGATATTCCAACCGTAAGTATTGTTTTCTGTGATAGATATTACCCTATTCAATGACAGAATTAGAGAGCTATGCTTTCATGTTTTGGCATTAAGGGGAAGCAAAAAATTATAAATATCTTCAGACACATTAAGGTAGTGCAAATGAAAATAAAAGTAGTATATTGTAAAAATTGTGATACACTGTTGCCACTGAAGTCAGACCTCAATGACTTCAGTGGCAACAATGTGATACAATGTAAATTTTCCGGTTCCAAGATGCATTGCGCAAGATGGTGTTGCTTACATGTCAGTTACATTTAGTCTTGTTTTCTCTATTACATTTGAAATACCGGTTTCATCAGGAAATGATGGAAAGACATGTTAACCCCTTTGATTATGAGTGATTTTGTAGAAGAGACTAAATGCCATCAGTGACAAGACAGTGATTTACCAGGTGAACCCAGGGTATGGACAGGTGACAACCATCCCCCTGAGTAGCGCGTGCAAACCCCTCAGCGCGCACACAATACATAGCATTGTATGGAGAGACATACAAATATGCATCTTGGAATGGCAACTGCACCTGTGAGCAGTAACTTGAAACAGACAATATTTTGTTTTCATTAATGAGTTGGCGGGACTGTGTTCCTTATTTACCAAATTGTGACCAAGGTAATGATACAATGTGATGCACACTCTTCTGGCAAGGTTGGTTGAGATTGGGTATACTTTATTTTAATGCTAAAATGTTATTAGAATGTACAACTAGAATAAGATCTTTCAATTCTGTAATTGCTATGTCTTTGTTTTTAGATTGGAGAGTGGAACTTGCAGGGTTTACCCAATGATGACTTGTCCATTCAGAATGGTATCATTGTCACCAAGGCAACTAGATATCCGTTGTTGATAGATCCCCAAGGTCAGGGAAAAACCTGGATTAAAAACAAGGAAGGTGACCATGGACTTCAGGTTTGTCTTTATTGATTCTTTCAGTACCATATGCTAATTTGATGCACTACTGACGCACACAATTTCAAGTGACGCACCAAAATTTGGAGTTCCCCTATATCTTACTATGTGGTGACCAGTGTGCACTCTATAATGCCAATTTGATGCACCACTGACGCATACAATTTCAAGTGACGCAAGAAAAATTAGTGTGCCACTATCTCTTACTGTGTGGTGACCAGTGTGCCCTCTAAGCCAATTCGATGCACCACTGACGCACACAATTTCAAGTGACGCACCAAAATTTGGTGTTCCCCTATGTCTTACTATGTGGTGACTCTGAAGAAATGCCAGTTTTTATCATTTTGACCCAGAACAAAAAAATTTGGGCCAGTGGGCACTCTGACTTCAATGCCAATTTTTGACATGATTAACACATACCACTTTCTTGTTCCAAAACTTGATGTTCCCTTTTTCTTACTGTCACAAGAAAATTCATTTTCTAACAGAATGATTCACATGTAAATTATTTTATTTCTTTAGATGGCACACTATTATAGTTCTATTTGTAAGTTAGGGATGAACTGCTTAATACTGGTGTGTGTAAATATACTTATGGGGGGGGGGGTGTCACTAGTGGTTTATCATTCATAGACTCTGAAAGATCTCTATCAAGAGGTCTGTCATGCACATTCTAATGTAATTTAATCCCTCTTGACATTATCTCTGTTGTTTATGTTGCACTTCTTACTTATATTTATGGTGTAGATAACTTCGTTGAACCACAAGTACTTCCGTACTCATCTGGAAGACAGTTTATCCCTGGGAAATCCACTACTTCTTGAAGACATTGGTGAAGATCTGGATCCAGCTTTGGATAACGTATTGGAAAAGAACTTCATTAAATCAGGAAGTACATTCAAGGTACAGTGTACATTGCATTCAAAAAAATGCATGTCAATATTGAAAAATAACACTATCCCAGTAGATCCTAGTACCCCGTGCTTGACTAATAAACTTTTAATACCTATGTTTACAAAGATGGCAGCCGAGTCATTATTCTTAATACATTGAAGACACATGGCACAAGTCAAGTTTCTCAAAAATTATGAATAAATTCGTAGGTTATAATTTATCAAAATATTAACTTAATGAATAAGGATTCCTTACTTTGTCACATCAGTGCAATAAGGTCGTATCTGCCTATACAATAGTGCATAGCAGATACAACCTTTCTGCACTGATGTGACAACTTGTACACAAAAGTGAAACAATGTCAAACAAATGTTTGCTTATCTTTTTTAAATTGTAGAATCTTTTTGAAGTCTATCTAATGCACAATCTATCATGAATACATACATGTTTTGTATCAAATTAGCATTTTAGATCAGTTGCAGATATTAAAGTGGCCATATGGATGAGAATTGGGGTATTTATTTTTTCAAGTAGAAAAACATAGTAAAAGTTGTTTTATACATTTCATTTGTAAATAATAAGGTTTGTGATGATTTCAGGTAAAAGTTGGAGACAAAGAAGTGGATGTAATGAAAGGATTTAGTCTGTACATGACAACGAAACTACCAAATCCTACTTACACCCCTGAGGTAAGACACATATTAGTAATAAACAATTTATCAATAAACAAAAGTAGTATGTATCATATCTATATTAAATTAAGCTCACTCAAGTTTGGGGTGTTTTTTTAGCACAACTAAACTGAGGTTCAGTAGTGCTATAAGGATCGCCCGGCATCTGTCTGTCTGTCTGTCTGTCTGTCTGTGTGTGTAAACAACTTAAAGTCAAAAACCACTGAACCGTTTGCCATGATATTTGGTGGGTCCATTACCTTGGGTGTCTAGTTGGTAAATTGTTCAAATCAAAATGATCGCATCACAGGTGTGTGATTTGGGTAAAAAAAAATGTGAATTTTGGTTAAAAAACTTAAACTCAGAAACTACTGGGCAGATTGGTGCGGAATTTGGTGGGAACATGATGATTCCATTAGAATATGCAAATTAGGGCTAAAAATGTGTCTTTTTGGTTAAAAATCTATCATTCCAAAACTACTGATCAGATTGGGCTGAACTATAATGGGAATGCATCTAGGGATGTATGGACGAAGATATATTAAGCATACAATGATTCCATGAGTGATGTGCAAATAAGGTGTATAAATGTTCATTTTTGGTCAAAAACTTATATCTCAAAAATACTTGATCAATGAGTCTGAAACTTGGTTAGATGTTTCTGAAAGTGTTATTCTGCAGATTTTCTTCAAAACATTTTGACAAAATTGGTCCTAGCAACCATGACCACGCCCTTAGCAACAACCAAATGGTATATTTTGGTCAAATAACATCTGTTAGGCAAGTGAGTAAACATTCAAAAAATGTATGCAAATACCCCAGCGACCATGACCACGCCCATAGCAACAGCCAAAAGTCCTTGCTACACACATATGTAATAATAACAGAACCCCATACCACATGAATGCCAATGTGAATAATCTGGGGTATTTGCACTCGTGCTTGCAGTGTTTTCTGCTGCACTTTCACATGCTCTGGTAATGAAAGTATTACTGCAGTGAGCACTGTAAGCATTCATTAAAATACCACAAGTACACCACACTTGCATTCATGCATCATGGGGTCTGATATACTATAAAACTACATTATTTTGCTTTTGTCCATGTACATATTAGTCTTAATTGTAATTTGTTACACAAATGTAACTTTTGAAGTGATGTCCTCCTTATTTATTCTTGTTTATTTATTAACCAGGTATCAGCTAATGGCTGCTTCCATATCCAGAAATAAACACAACCAACAAATGAAAAACAACTTTGAATAGTGGCGAGCGTTTCGCAATACACAACGCAACTTAACACCAGCCAGAAATCGGTGCCACACACATGTAATAACAACAGAACCATGTGCTGCATGTGTGCCAGTAGATACTGGGGATATTTGCACTCCAGCTTACAATTTTTTTCTGCTGCACTTTCGAACACTGCTCGTGAAAGTACTGCAACAGAGAACACTGCATATTTAAATACCCCGAGTACACTGGTCACTGCCACACTTACACTCATGCATCATGGGGTTCTGTCATATACTGTAAAACTACATTACTTTGTTCTTGTCATGCACATATTAGTCTAATTTGTGACACAAATGTAATTTTTGAAGAGATGTCTTACTTATTTATTATTGTTTGTTTATTAACCAGGTATCAGCACGTACTTCTATCATTGACTTCACTGTAACATTGAAAGGATTAGAAGATCAGTTACTTGGAAGGGTCATTCTTACAGAGAAACAGGTGTGGCAGTGCAATTTCAATCTCATTTGGAATAATTACTTAACTGATTCAATAGATAGATAAGTGAAAATTCTTATCTAAGCAAAACATTGCAAGAGTCAGATACACATGAAGTTCATATTTTGTTTGTTTCCAGTTTGGGGGTTTCTTCTACTTATTGTTTTTGTATCAGTCACATGTAATTGTAATGTATTTGTTTATAATTTACTGCAGTTGCGTGACAAAGTATTCGATGAATATATTGCCCTTTATCGATAAATAAATAAATAAATGTTTCTACTCCTAGGAACTTGAATCTGAAAGAGTGAAGCTGATGGAAGATGTGACAGCCAACAAGAGAAAGATGCAAGAGTTGGAAGACAATCTATTGTACAGATTGACAAGCACTCAGGTCAGAATAATATACTGTGGAATTAATAGCATATTAATAGCATATTACAACTTGATAACAGATTGCAATAACATAATTAATAACATATGGAAAAATCATAAATTTCTGTTTGAAACTGATCTGTAAAATTTAAGCTGTGCTCTTGGTATGCTACCATTTGATACCAGATTTTTTTTTAACATTCCCCCCCCCTCCCCACATATAAAACTTTGAAATTGAATTAAATTAATTTTTGTATTATAGACTTTGCCCATTTATGGCAATCAGGCATGATACAAGTTTCATGCCAAGACAATACTATTATTTGTTAGCTATTAATTAAAACAATAAACACCAGACATGTTATATCGTGAATACCACCAGCGCCATTGTTACATTTTCCTTTCATTCCAAATACACAATGGAGAGGGTGTGCTGGGTGCTGTGTGGAATATTAACCAAAAAACAAGGCTTTGTGAAACAAAAGTACTGGGCCCTTGCTTGTGCGAGGGTGCTAATGCAGATAAGTACGGTAAACATATTATATAAACAAATTACTTATAATGTTTCCTTTTGGTAATACATGTACATAATAGGGTTCCTTGGTTGATGATGAATCCTTGATTTCTGTGCTGGCTACTACAAAACAAACTGCTGAAGAAGTGACAGAGAAATTAGTAGTTGCTGCTGATACAGAGATAAAGATAAATGTAGCTAGAGAAGAATTCAGACCAGGTGTGGTTTACTTTCACGTTTGTACAGCTAAGTTATACATGACAGTACAATTACTAAGACATTTTTTATATGAAATGTAAGGCTTTTACATAACATCCTACATTGGCATTTTGTATGTACACATAACATTTACTTGTACTAAGTAATCAGTATGCCCTCTTTTTAAAGTACAACATTGTTTGTTGTTCAAAATGATGGGAATTGCATGTATTTTCTGATGCTATCCCGTAGGAAGAGATGAGGATTATCAAATTTTGGAGGATCACAAGGGGTGTAAAATTGGCTTGCTTAGAGGGCACTTTTTTAAAGCAAGCATATTACTTTTCCTAACATTGGCAGCTTGTTAAAGTATTTTGTAGTTGTGAGAATAACTTCATGGACTGTGGGTTCATTCTTAGAAATAAAAATTTCTACTCACAGAGTCAAAATACTTCTTGGAAGTGAATTCCGAATATTTACTGACATCTTGTCAGCATCGGTAGGGGTGTACTACTGTTTTCTAGCTTTTTATTATGAATAACTGAGATTCTTTCTTGTGTCTTTACAGTGGCAACTCGTGGCAGTATCTTGTATTTCTTGATTACTGAGATGAGTATGGTGAATGTGATGTATCAAACATCTCTCAAACAGTTCCTTGGTATTTTTGATATCTCCATGGCAAAGTAAGATTTTTAATGTGATGAATCAAACATCTCTCAAACAGTTCCTTGGTATTTTTGATATCTCCATGGCAAAGTAAGATTTTTAATGTGAGGAATCAAACATCTCTCAAACAGTTCCTTGGTATTTTTGATATCTCCATGGCAAAGTAAGGTTTTTAATGTGATGAATCAAACATCTCTCAAACAGTTCCTTGGTATTTTTGATATCTCCATGGCAAAGTAAGATTTTTAATGTGATGAATCAAACATCTCTCAAACAGTTCCTTGGTATTTTTGATATCTCCATGGCAAAGTAAGGTTTTTAATGTGATGAATCAAACATCTCTCAAACAGTTCCTTGGTATTTTTGATATCTCCATGGCAAAGTAAGGTTTTTAATGTGATGAATCAAACATCTCTCAAACGGTTCCTTGGTATTTTTGATATCTCCATGGCAAAGTAAGATTTTTAATGTGATGAATCAAACATCTCTCAAACAGTTCATTGGTAATGTCTTGATGAATTTAGTGCGTTCACAGGGGCATGCATGTTTCATGATGAAGTCTTAGGAAATATGATATACCATTACAGGCGTGTGCTCACACGTGTTCATGCTGTGGAACACAGCAGCAGTCAAAGCTTGATGCACTGTTTGTACAGTTTTATGCATACATTTTATAAAAACAGCTCTCTATCTTAACTGGCTTATCCTCACCAGAGAGAGCAAGTCTTAAAAGTATTTGCTAAAGTATTGTTTAATACACAGAACATTGATGTTAACCAATCAGACATCAGAAACAGAGAGCAGCATGGAATAGCAAAACTTATTTATTGTTCAATTGTGAGGAGACATTTTTGTATGATGCACTTGACAAAAATAATTGACAAATTTTTATTTATTGCATTGCAGGTCAGACAAATCTCCAATTCCAGCCAAGCGTATGCAAAATATCATAGACTACCTGACATATGAAGTATTCAGATATTCTTGTCGAGGTTTATACGAGACTCATAAGTTTCTGTTTACATTACTGATGGCTTTGAAAATAGACCTACAAGTTGGATTTGTCAAACATGGAGAGTTTCAAATTCTGATCAAAGGTTAGTCTGACAAGAAGATACACCAAAACATTAACTTCTTAGGAGTTTTATAGGAAATCGAGTTTTATGCTTTCCTTGCTCACACAGGCTACAGTATTCAACATTTTCTTTTTTTAAAGAAATTATAGCTGCATTAGCTTCAACTGGAACATTTTTTGAAATTCTTCTGTAAAATATAATAACTAATAAATAAATTAAAAAAAAAAAAAATGGTCATAATATTGTACACCCTGAACTTCATTGAATCACGTATGGGTAAACGTATCTGTGTACGGCCTAGTTGATGGTTTCAACAAGCTTGCATGCCAGGCAGTGAAGTTTCAATCTCTGCAAGCCTGGAAATAACTTTATTAACAACCTTTGTCTCGGTGATGATGATATTTTGTGTGCAATGTTAAAACTGGTAACAATTGTTTTATTTAGGTGGTGCTGCATTAGATCTGAAAGCCTGCCCACCTAAACCCTGTAAATGGATTATGGACATGGTGTGGCTGAATCTTGTACAGCTCAGTAAACTACCACAGTTTGGTGACATTCTAGGACAGGTATGTTTAGAACGATATAACAGATTCTTTGCATTAGCAGTTCAAGTGCAACTTTCCCGACTTGGTGAGCCAGCAAGTTGGGTGTCATAAAAATTGTTTGCATCTCTAAAGCTATTTGCAATGTCACTGATAATGGGTCAGTAAAACTGATAACAACTGATATGACATTAGGGGCTTCACACTTAGATATTGAGCTTAGCTTTGCCTGATGTGTTATGTAATAGTGCTTTATCACATTTGTAAATATTGCCAACAAACATTATTCAGTGATAAGAAAGATAAGAAACCCTACTTCCTCAGCTAATGGCTTGATTCTGTGATGATGATAAAATATAGCGCTGTTATTAAGATTTTTTGTCAAGCCAGACTATGTTTTGTTTCAGATTTTGTGATTTCAATTGTAAGTTTGCAGTCTCAATTAAAATATTTGTTTAACTTCTGTTGACAGATACAACGTAATGAGAGAACTTGGAAAGGATGGTTTGATAAAGATGCACCAGAAGAAGAAATCATACCAGATGGATACACTAGTTCACTTGATACTTTCAGGAAGTTACTATTGATTAGGTATGCTGTCACTAGCATTTTCTTATTTCCTGTCTACATGTAATGTGTAATGATCCCTTCAATAATGGTGAAGGCAGCTTTCAGAACAATTAGTAATCATAACAGTACATGGAAGCTGTGAGTTTGTGTGATGCAATGTCTATGCTATGATCTAACAGGAACAACAAAGTAAGTGAAATGACTCGGACTTCCAGCTAGTTTACATGGTGAATAGTGGCCTCTTCTCTAATGGAGGCTGTGGTTGTTGCTAGTTATTCTTTTCCTGCCATTGTTCATTATGCAAGCCATCTTTTGAAGTCAGGATGAGATCTAGTAGATAGACGTAAGCACTGCTTTATACCTCTTTCAGTGAATTTTAACAGTCATACAAGTGTACAACTCGTGGGGAAATTGTTATTGATGTTATTGCTTGACAGATCCTGGTGCCCAGACAGAACTCTTCCCCAAGCCAGGAAGTACATAGCTGATTCTATGGGTCCAAAATATGCAGATCCTGTTATCCTAGATCTTGAGAAGACATGGGAAGAGAGTGATATCAGAACACCTCTTATTTGTTTCCTATCTATGGGTAGTGATCCTACCAATAACATTGAAGGCTTGGCCAAGAAACTCAGACTTGGTAAGTAAAGAAACAAAACATCTCAATGCCATGTACATGGACTTTATGGCATTCTGTTCTTTTGTGGTCCTTTTATGTATCAGTTAAAACATAAGTGTTTAAATGTTTTAAAACTTTCCCAGATTTAACAGTGACTTTGAAGAGCAGATCTGTTCAAAAGGAATAACTGGGAAAAGAGACCATAGGATTTAAAACAGATTGAGTTATCATACACTTGTCACCCATAACACTGGTTCTTATCACTTGCTCTCCTTGATCTAATATTAAAAACCTGCAGGTTTTCATGTTGTAAATCAGGGTGTAACTTCTTCAAACTCTTTTTATAGAAGTACAACTACAAAATGCATACTTTCAGCATTTATTACATATATTTATCTACAAGCATATGCACCTGGCTTGTTTGATTTGAAATGTCTTAGGGAAAATGGATGAACAAAAATGTAATGAAAATGACAATTTCCATTGCAGCAGATCTACAGGGATTAACAATGCCTGCTTGGGTGATCTGAAGAGTCTAATAATGTAGGTTTTAGTACATGCTTGATGTATTAACCTTTCATATGATTTCAGACTGCCGTGCTATTTCCATGGGTCAAGGTCAAGAAGTCCATGCCAGAAGATTAGTTGCACAGTCCATGGCTGGTGTAAGATTTCAATTTACTCTTTCATGAATTGCAGCTATTGTGTTTGACACTTAGTAATAACCTTGGAGTTCACGTCATAGCTCTATAATCTAGGTAGTTGCTGTAGTAGGGTCATTTGACATTTGCATGGATGTGGTTGGTAGTACATCCATCTAGCAATCTGAAAGTCTAGGGTTTGAATCTTGGCCTTGGTCCACTTCCCCCCTCTCCTAATACATGATTATAATGATGTGTTAAAAAAAATTGCAAAGTGACCTTCAAGCTACACGCATGTAAGTGCATGTCAATGAAATGTGAACAATCTTATATCATTGTTATTATTACTAATTTCATTTTATTTTGAAGTAATTTATTTTTTAACAATTCAGTGACCAGTATGCGTCACTCACATTTAGGGAGGGAGGTTTGGTGCATGTAACATTACTAACTGTGTAAGTCAGTTTTAAATAACACAATATCATGACCACTATGTGTTGTGATCTATTGTCTTCACTTTCGTTATAACAGGGTGGTTGGGTCTTGTTACAAAACTGTCATTTGGGTTTAGACTTCATGGATGAGTTACTGGAGACTGTCACAACACATGAACCGGTCAATGAAAGTTTCCGTGTCTGGATCACCACTGAAGCACATCCTCAGTTTCCCATCAGCTTACTGCAGGTAAATAAACATTTTTATTTACAGTTTTTGTCATCTCTAGCAGATTTCAGGCTACAAATAATTCGATGTTGAAAGCGTAACAAAGTATGACAGTTTTCAATTTGTTTATGACCAGCCTTATGACATCAATGACTTACAAGTCGTCTTTATGTTAATCCTACAACTTAGTAACAAATATTATTATGAAAACAATTGTGATATACTAATCTTTCAGAAAACTTGAATGAAACCAGCAAAATCAACTTTTTGCTTTTAGAAAGTGTTACTGACAAATCTCTTCTTACAATGATAATTTTGAAACATCAATTTGATGGTTTTGCTGAATTTCAACAATGAAGACCCAACTGCACTGACCACATCACTGATTTGAACTTTGTGCTTGTATTGTTCATTTGAAATATGTACAATTGTATAGTGATGGTTTATTGAGATTTGTCAAGTACCAAAATGTTCACTTTCTATACACATTTTCATTCTATGTATATCAAAATTAGATTTAAGTTAATTTATTTGATAGCAATTTTTCGGTTTCAGTGTTTGAACTTCTGTTGTAGGAGCTACATTGTATATGAAAGTAACATTACAATTACATGTCTTTCTTATATCTCTCATACAGTCATCCATTAAGTTCACCAATGAACCACCACAGGGAGTGAAAGCTGGACTGAAAAGAACTTTTGCAGGTATCACTCAAGATCAGCTAGACATCAGTAATATGCCACAGTGGAAACCAATGCTGTATGCAGTGTCAATGCTTCACACTACTGTCCAAGTAAGTCTGTTTTTGATGTCTTCACCGTATGATTTTGTGACTGTAGAATGTTGGGTAGATGCACAGTGGGATACTAGAAGATACAAGTACCGATAATCTCATGCATATGTGCCAGGGACTGGTGCAAATACTATGTTGCTTGCGGAATACCCATTTTCACATACTACACTAGTAATAGTATAGAACAGTCTGTCTACCTGTTGAAATACACCAGTCTCCCACACTTGATATTACTGGATTCAGCCTCTTTTATAAGTGTGTTTCATTAATTGACAGTTGTATTGTATTACATTGCAGAACAGATACCAGAAAATCATGTGAATTTGTCACTGTTTCAAATGTAATTTGCATTATGCATATGTATTATTGTCAAGTGTAATCTTTAGGAAACATTCTTCATTTTCATATGTATCTCTACAACATAATTCATGTCTTACTTGGCTGTTACAGGAAAGACGTAAGTTTGGTCCACTGGGCTGGAATATTCCATATGAATTCAATCAGGCTGATTTGACTGCAAGTATTCAATTCATACAGAACCATCTAGATGACATTGATCCTAAGAAGGTAAGTAAATAGAATGTGTCATTCGTCTCAGAAGTAGACTGGCTGGAAAGAAAGGTCTCTGATAAAACATAGGGGAAAAGATAATAGCTAAAGATAAGTATATGTACTTATATGTACGGAAGCAAAGTGTGAAGAGAATCAAGAGAATGCTTGTATAAAGTCATGTTCATAACTCTGTATATTTCTGTTAATGTTAGGAATAGATGATGTTTAGAAATGAGTGAGTACTGCATTGTATCTGATAGGCTTCTTGAAGTTGTAGAATATTGAATTAGCTACTTTCTGTCTTCTCAATGTATCACTCACAAATCAGAGCCATATTTGAGATTCCTGTCTTTGTTATAAACTCTACATTTATAGGGTGTATCCTGGAACACTGTACGTTACATGCTAGGAGAAGTACAGTATGGAGGCAGAGTGACTGATGACTATGACAAGAGATTACTAAATACCTTTGCCAAGGTAGGCACATGCAATTACTTCTGATTAGTATATTTTTAAATATTAGGGATTACTTGCCAATTTTTCAGAAAAGTGTGTGTATCAAAATAATTGTAGATAAAAAGTTGAAGAAAAAAAACATATAAAAAGTTGCTTATAAATTTGCATACAAATTACCTCGGTGAAATGTATATCTCCCTACGTCACTCGGGATACATGTTATATATTTCTAACATTCCTTACGTTTAAATATTACAGTAACATCATATCATGAAAGGTGGTCTTTTTTCCAAATGTCTTCATTACACGAAATCAAAGGGTTTTTTAATAAGTACATAATGTACTCAACGTGAAGTTAAAGTACATTAAAACATGCTCTGATGGACAACAAAAGTGAAATTCTGTGCATGTCTGTTGATTGAGTGTCCTTTTGAAATGTATAGTGACAAGACATCATTATATCATCATCATGTAATACTGTTGTTTGATTTCTAGGTGTGGTTTGGTGAGAACATATTCCCAGAGACTTTCTGTTTCTACACTGGTTACACGATACCACGATGTAAAACTGTTCAAGAGTATATGGAGCACATTATGACCCTACCATTGGTAGACACACCTGAAGTGTTTGGACTCCATACTAATGCTGATATCACGTAAGTCACCTCCAGCTACACCTTTGTCCAAAGTTTATCACATTTGTATTTAAGTTAACATGAATTTTGGCTCATACTGTTACTGCCAATTAATTATTTTAATGAGCCAAAAAGGAACCATTTCCATGCAATAGGTGATTCTTTATGAAGTCATACATATTGTGTTCATAGTTAATAGGAAATTATTGGTACCTGAAATAGAATGTTACTGCCTAAGAGGGGTATCATAAAAATCCGTCATTCTTATCTTGGTAAGCGCTGACTTCCACTTCACACTCTACACGTGCATTACTATGGTTGGGGTTGTCTATGGCGGAGTGGTTAAGCCACTTGCCTCTTACCACTGCAGTTGGGGTTCGAACCCAATCAAGGTTAAAATTTACCACACTAGTAAAAGTAAGAAGAGTGTCGTTTAGTTGGGCATTACCGAACAACGCTGGTTTTCCCCATGAACCCATGAGTGATAGCCCTCGGTGGACTTCTTGGGAGACAAGTGTTTGTATACTTAAAGAACTATCCAGTGTAAATAAAGTTGCCTGTGAAAATAAGTCAGCTGTCTTGTTCAGTTTTATTTTACACATCTAGCTTTAGGTAATATGCATTGCTATTACAAATACTGATAATTGTAAATTCCTGTTCACACAATATAATAGCTTTACGTAAGACTGTGGTATCAATGAGAAGATCTATAATTCTGTATTTTGAATATATTAATCTTTCAATAGATACCAGAGTAACACAGCCAAAGAAATTATGGACACCATTGTCAACATCCAACCAAAAGAAGGTGGTGGTGGAGCTGGTGAAACAAGAGAAACTATTGTATACAGACAAGCTAATGATATGTTGGAGAAGTTGCCACCTGACTACTTGCCTCATGAGGTCTGTTATCATTTTCCTGCTTGAAAACGTTCTTGAAACAGTAAAGTTGTCATTGCTGGGTTGAAAACAGGACATGTAGAAAGTAGCTGGTATTGTTATATGACCATTCAATTTTATTATTTTATTATTATTTTAATTCGTAAACAAACGTGCTACACTCTGTCTGAGTGCATTGTACAACAAACTAAGAACTAAATATGAAAAAATATAATACTGTACAGGGAAAAAAAAAAAATTTATGTTTCTACGTGCTACTTAGAATTTCTAATAATAGAAGGTAGCATTATTCTTTTGTTGTGGACAAACCTCTTTCATAGTGGTATGAAATAATTTTTTTTCAAGCATAAATTTTGTTCCTAATCATTACCCAAATTTGACATGCAATGACTTATTTTCCAGTGCAGTATTATCATAACTTTAACCAACGCATGTTTTAGCATATTTTAAATGAAATACAGCTCTGAAGCTAATGATTTTTAACTGTGTTGTTCTAGGTGAAAGCACGGCTACAGAGGATGGGAGCCCTGAACTCTATGAATATCTTCCTGCGACAGGAAATAGATCGAATGCAGCGTGTGATTACACTTGTTAGACATACTCTGACTGATCTCAAGTTAGCCATAGAAGGTACCATCATTATGAGTGAGGTAAGACTACAAGATACAAAACAATGTCAATTTGATGGTATCAACTAGTTAGATGTGATGGCTAGCTTGAATTTAATTCTCAGTAGCTGCGATGGCATTTCACTTCATGCTAAAGGGTCAAAATACAAGTGTTACAAGAAGGTTGACTTATTCTCACACAGGTCTATGCATGTAGTAATACATGTGCAGCACATGGCAGCGGAAGTTGTGGTGTCGACCAAAAAGTCAAATAGTCATTATTTTTCATGACATACTTAGATGGAACAGTTCTACTACAGGTATTAAGATTTGGTGATTCTAACTGATATAAAAAGAGTGCCCAGAGCAAGTCAAAAACGTACAGTGCCCAATGATTGCATGGACAAAGTTGTTTCAGCATTCAATAAATAAGAATGATTAACTTTTGTTCTTTGTGGTTACTTGAACAGAATTTACGTGATGCTTTAGATAACATGTATGATGCCAGAGTACCAGCGCTATGGGCCAAAGTGTCCTGGGTATCATCTACACTGGGATTCTGGTTTACAGAACTTGTAGAACGTAATGCACAGTTTCACAGCTGGATATTTGAGTCTAGACCTCAAGTCTTCTGGATGACAGGCTTCTTTAACCCACAAGGTTTGTGGAATTGATTATTTTCATACATACAATGTACTCAGAATTCGTGTGCCCTCTAATCCAATTTGATGTGCCACTGACAATTTCTAGTGACGCACCAAAATTTGGCGTTCCCCTATCGCTTACTAATATAAATTAATCTCAAAACAAACTCAAGCTGAGTATTATTACCAAAGTAGTTTAACTTCAGTCCCATTATTGAGTGATCATTGTTTTTGAGGTGGTCCTCTTTCAATGTAGGTAGTGCAAAAACTATTAAGTGGAACCTAAAGACATAATATAATCTAGAAATAATCAACTACTTTATTCACCCCATAGGTTTCTTGACTGCTATGAGACAGGAAGTGACCAGAGCCCATAAAGGCTGGGCCTTGGACTCTGTCACTTTACACAATGAAGTAATCAGACAATTTAAAGAAGATATCTCTGCACCTCCACCTGTAAGTAAAAGTTTTATTTACTTATGGCAGTAATTATATTAGCGTATGAATATCAGAGTTAGTATTATCAATCATAATACAGCTAGAACAGGGAGTGTTCACCAAAAGACTGAATATAGCATACTACTATACATTTAATGAGCAACATCAATCATTTTGCAAGTTGAAGTTGTTGTTTTACTCGTTAGATAAGGGCACATTTATTACTCAACACAGCAGGATTGCGATTGAAGAGCGTCTCAGTTTCGTTTATATTCATTCAGCTTTTAAGACCCCCCCCCCCCTCAATAACAATGCTGTGTTCTATCAAGTAAAACAACAACCTAAATTTGCTAAATGGTCGACTTTGATCATTAATGTCTGTTACATACATCTGAATATACCTTGCAAAATCCTTGAACATGTAGTTCGATATGATTACAACTGGTATTGTCAGACAGAAGGCAATGGTATATAGTCTCTTGGTGAACACTGCCTTGTTGAACTTTTTATATGATATCAAATTTCATATTCAAGGAATCGTTAAGTATTTTCAGATTAATAATGTTGAGGAAAGTAAGCTGTGACCCTCCAAAGAATCTGTCTCATTCAGAAAAGGTATTGGAATCAGGATGTTTATAGTATTCAGAAATGTCACATGCTTTATTGGTTCAAAAGAATGTTCACACCAGTTGTAGCATTTGGATTTGGAGTGGTGCTCCATCCCTATAAGATCGTTGAAAGTTAATGAACATGTATATAGTGCATGTGAATGTTAGTGAAATAGAAGTCCCTCTGATCTGTAAAATGTAAGGTTGCTTGGTTTGACTTATTTTCCTGTTATTACATTGTAAATGTTCTTTTCATATTTGAATATTAGGAGGGTGTATATGTACACGGATTGTACCTTGATGGAGCAGGCTGGGATAGACGTGGTTGTAAGCTGATAGAAGCAACACCTAAAGTGCTGTTCACACTACTACCAGTAGTGCATGTATTTGCTATCAACTCCACTGCACCCAAAGATCCCCGTCTGTATCAGTGTCCTGTCTACAAGAAACCATGCCGTACAGATCTGACATACATTACACCATTATGGTTGAAGACAGTCCAGAGTCCAGATCACTGGATTTTGAGAGGTGTAGCTTTGCTCTGTGATACTAAATAAATCACAACCGATCATATTCCACAGATCCAGTTGATAATCACAATATTGACATCAATCTCCAAACAACATATACTCATTTGTATAAAATTATAAATTCAGCAAAGATATTTAATTCAATTATACATACCTGTCAAACTAATGAAAAGCCAAAATTGTTATATTAAAAATACTCATACTTGTATTCCATGAATGAACTTTTAACATTATTCCAGCAACAGTGATATTTTATCTGAAGTGTTCAGATATGTATATATTTTAACAGTCCAATCAATTTTTACCAACAGTGACTTAATGCTGTATATTTCTGTTTCAGACATTGAAATTTCCAAAATTGTTCTAAAATGTTGTGTAGTTATGACATGTTGAATACTGCAATGTTTTAAAAATAGATCATTACTTCTTAATACTGAGAATCAATAAAGAACTGTGACACCTATTGATGAAGTAGACATGATTTATCTAACCTTGCCCAAAAATTACAAAGCAGATCTGAAATAAAAAAATCGACTTTTTAGCACAACTGAACTAGTTCAGTAGTGCAAAATGTGTGTGTGTGTGATGTAAGTAATTAAATACATGCTTGACTGATTAATTTTGAAAAGGTACTAAATAACTACTTGGCTTGTTATGTTAAATTTGCTGAGTATGGTCTTTAGCCTCAATGGGCACAGCTAGGAAAGGGCTATAGGAAATACCCATGTCCTCTGTCTGTGAACTAGGTACTGTGAGATGTACTGGAGTCTACTCGTACATAACTGTCTTTTTAAAGCCACCATTTCCTTCAAGAAGGATAAGGATTGTCTGACAAATAAATCTAATCAGATTTACCCCAATTTATAATTATGTATAGATGTACTTCATACACAAATTTACATCTAATAGTTGATCACATGTATGGCTATCAACAAGACCACGTCCATAGCAACAGCCAAGTGATGGTGTACATGTATACTGCATAGATGACAACAGGCGTTGATGGACAAGTGGATAAACATCCAAACAGTGATTGCATACATGGGCCTATCAACAAGATCATGCCCATTGCAACATCCAAATGATTATGTAAATTGCAAACATAACAGCATAGATGGATTGGCAAATGAATAAACATTCAAAAAGTAACACGTGTGCGTAGCAAATAGACTACATCCACAGCAACAGCCATGTGATGGTGTACATGTATACTGCATAGATGACAACAGGCGTTGATGGACAAGTGGATAAACATCCAAACAGTGATTGCATACATGGGCCTATCAACAAGATCATGCCCATTGCAACATCCAAATGATTATGTAAATTGCAAACATAACAGCATAGATGGATTGGCAAATGAATAAACAATCAAAAAGTAACACGTGTGCGTAGCAAATAGACTACATCCACAGCAACAGCCATGTGATGGTGTACATGTATACTGCATAGATGACAACAGGCGTTGATGGACAAGTGGATAAACATCCAAACAGTGATTGCATACATGGGCCTATCAACAAGATCATGCCCATTGCAACATCCAAATGATTACGTAAATTGCAAACATAACAGCATAGATGGATTGGCAAATGAATAAACAATCAAAAAGTAACATGTGTGGCTAGCAAATAGACTACATCCACAGCAACAGCAAAATGATGATGTATATAATGACAACACTTATCAACAGTGATGGTTAGGCAAGTTGATATAAAAGTTTTGAAAAAATTACACATAAGGCCTAAAAAAAATTTGGTTCCAGTTGCTTGACCCCACGTAGTTTTTCACTGCCAATCCGGTTTTTTGTTTTTGTTTTTGTTTTTTTACATATTCCAGAGAAAAAGAATAAAATCAAAAATTGTGAAGTCTCTCGAGAAATAGTTAATGCGGAAACTGACCAACTTAAAAAAAGACAATATAAAACTGTTCTTCCAATCTGTAATTGCTGTACATCTGATAGGAAGAAATAAAAAAATCTACCTACCACACTTTTTCTAAAAATTCAGCGTAGGTAATCAGAACAATTTTTTTTATTAGGCCTAACTTACAGTTGTGTTACAATGCCATTGGTGCTATTTTTCAAATCTCGATTATAAGAACAGAAATACAAATATTTACATAAAACGTGTGTTCAGGAGTCATTTCATGATTTTCCATCACCTGCAATATGCGATTTCAGAGAGAAGTATGCAGTTTATCTTTTGCATTTATAGGGTATCTTTGCTGTGGGGCATTGCATCATAGGATATAGTAGAAATACGTTATTCAATGGTTGAACATTCAATATTCATGAGTACAAAATATTACACAGAAACAGTTGCCGTATGATATTAAGTAATTCAAGAACCAGTACATTATTAAAGTGGCCATATGAATGAGGATTTGGTACTTATTTTAGATTTTTTAATTTATAAAATAATTTACCATGGCTTCCTACTTGAAAAATCAATGTGAAACAAAATGACAAAGTTGTATTTGTAACTCCATACATTGCAATAAGGTCAAATTACAAAAAAAATGTGTGCCTCTGATATAACTCGACCCACTCTAGTTTAAGCCTCCAACCTTGAATTTTTTTTTTGAAACATTACAACAAAAAGAAAAAAAATTCTTTGACTTTGTCTTCTTGACCTTCATGCACGTCTGCTTTCTTTTCCCAGTGATGTCTGTACGTATTTCAGAACGGGTTTTTGACCAATACTTTTCAAAAATAAAAAAAACAATATGACTGGTGAAAATAAATAAATTCCATACCTATGTACCCGACCCCATATTGTGAGGCCATGATATCGGAAAAACAGTTATTTGTTTTTGCCCATTATTTACAGGCAAGTATTGTCTATATAAATACGCTTACAATGCGGTGTCATTACCCATGTATATGAATACACATTAGTAACTTATAAATACTAACGACAAATAGTTTGTGTCTGACTGTTTTTTGTTATTTTTTTGTGTTAAATGAGGGAAAAGCTTGTTCAATGACTGTACTTAACTGAATAGCATCTGGTGCAGTATCTATAAGTAGTAGAATATATTGTTAAAGCCTGGGGTTTATTTTGCTCCATATATACAAGTCTACATATATTATGTTTAGTCAAAATAAAACGTCACTGACAGCACTTCTATTGAGTTGAATTGATAGCAGCTAGCTACAACTAGTGTACTGTTTAATCATGGCCATATCTTCAGCTAAGCCAGACAGAACCATCTGCATTGTGCCATTCTGTCTGTTGATTGCTTGTATTTCTATTGGTGTGTTGGCAGTATTTATCAGAGGTAGGTATATAGTTTCTATAGAATAGAGAGGTGAGGAACGGGAGACAGGGATAGGGATAGTGTTAAGGAGATGGAGGATTGGAGAAGAAAACGGGTTTCTTCGATTTGCATATTTAAAGGGTGTACTGGATAACTTGTACATCATTGGAACCAATGTCTCACGAAAAACAAACATATTTAATTCAGTCAATAGCTTTAATAGACCTAGTGGGGAGATAAAACCGTGATCAAGAAGGAGGCTAGTGAAGAGAAGATATTTAGAGAGATAAATTCAAATTCGTCGAACAACGTAATAGAATTTTATACCACTAGACAAGCATCTACCTGTATATATCAAACTGTCGTAAGTAAGTATTGGGAATGAAATTTTCACTCAGCTTGAGTCAAATTTACTTATTTAGGATCCTGACTGGAATTACATAACCAATCAAGTTACATCAAATTACTTAATCTCAAGTTCAAACAATCTCTACTAACCAGTCATATCTCTTCCTAATTGACCAATCAAATGAAGGTCAATATCGAATTCGAGTCAATATGTATGGAATGTAGGAAAACCTATATAAACCTTTTTTTATGTGTGATCTGTAGGAGTTATGTTAGATGTCAGTAAAGTACGAGTACCTGTCTTTATAGTACTTGGTTGTACAAGCGTCATTCCACCTGTTTTTAGACAATTCCCTTATTAGTAATAACGAAATAAATATTTTAAGAAGTTTTTGTTTTGTTTTAGGAATAAGACAAATATAATCCGCGTCTGAATACAGACTAGGCATCTGTGAATATAACTATGCTCATTTAAGTGTCTTTATGCTTTAGTTTTGTCAGCTACAACAAACACATTTGATGTGATGTTATGACACCATGGTTTAAATAAACTAATATGTACTAGTTGTATTTTCCAATAGGTGATATAAAATGTGATGGACTTGAAAGTAGGATGGCTTGCACATCGGTAAAGGGATATATTACTGTCTCAAGAAGGCTTGGAAATATCTTAAAGGATCAAAATAGACCGACATCAACAACCTCACCACAGTCGACTACATCACAACTAACTGGCGCCACTGAGGACGACATCGGTACGTATTTGTAATTATTTTATTTTCAAATCACCTAAGGTTCAGGTCCTTGTAGATCTCAAAATAAGTTCTGACATTTATCATTTTTAATCTACGATTTTGACACTAAGTAGGTTTTATTTGTTTGGTCTTCGTCTTCTCAAGATAGTACAAATTCTAAATACACAACAATACATACAACATTCAACAACATTCCATAAACCAATCTGATAATAATATTATATGTATATTGGTTCATAAGGCCATAGATGAATCAAACATTACAAAAGAAAACTTGTGTCATGTGAAAGAAACATGTAACACGTGATTTCAAGGCTCAACTCTATTGGTTTGTAAATACAGTTCTCCTGCTCACCCTTAACTGTCGTGGATTTTGGGAAAATGAAAAAAAAAATCGGATAAATCAGACATTTTAGATAACAGTAGAAATAATGTAGAGATACCATATTGAAAATTTTAAATATAATTCTACCATTTTTTAAAATCTATATCATCACAACTCCGACATATGGTTTCATTTGGCCCGAAGTCCGTATTAAGAATCTAAACAAAGTCTCTTGAGCAGTTATAGTGTCTTAAGAGGAGATGTAGAAGCCAGGATATGATGTCTTAAGGCAATATCTAGACCTAAAAAATAATGTTAAACCTGTTGGCATTTATATTGACAATATATCATGCTATTTTACTGCCCTAATGTTGGCTTGTATGCATGAAAATACAATAGATGGCAGTCTGTCTGGGAAGAGGAGGATAAAATAATAATCCAAAGACACATACCAATATTAGAGCTGCAATTATTTGAACGTTTGTACAGTAAAAGGTATACGCAATTTTTTTTTACAATGAATACTTTTATCCTTTTATATCAATGCCAACGTTTGGATCAACTTGTAAAACGCAGACTGCCACGTGTTTAATATCAGATTCACCTGATATAATTATATCTCGGATGTTCTTATGTACAAAGAATTGCAAGGTATCATGTATATATTAATTCATGTAATCATACCCCTATATGATAAGGTGTGACTTTAATAGGGGGCATTGTGTACATTAATTCATTATACCCATCCATATAAGGTAGGATTTTATCAAGGGTAGATCTATATCGTGACGTGGTGATTGTTTTTATACACTCACAGTGTGGACAAAAACGCATACATGGATGCACACAGCATCTATCGAGCATCATTATTTCAGTATGGTATTTCTATTCAAGGTCATTTGGACACATGCCAAGTGTACTAAAATATGGGTATATCTTGAACGTGAGAAAGTGCCTACACGTATATGTCATCAAGTGCTGAAGGGCTGTGCCATATAATGGGGTAGTTTATCTTATGTATGCACATCCTCACAAAGTAAACAAATGTAAAATACAAGGATACGCGACGATAGACAATTTTTTTAAATAATAACATTGAGTTTTCCTTGTAGATGCAACATTTCCGTCTTACGGTGCAAAGGGGATTAAAGATACATCAACTCACTCCAGTGTAACTACGGATGTACTAATTGATACAGGTATTTTGCATATTGATCAACATCAAGATCGTGTGGTTGACGCAATTTGCATATTGATCAACATCAAGATCGTGTGGTTGAGGCAATATAAAAGCATAGAACTATTTACAACTTATGACGACATACGGAAACGTCATGAAAATATATCATGTTTAGAAGTTGAGTATCTGATCAGTTGTCTAAAAACGACCCGGCCACTCCACCATACTATATGTATACAACAATTTGGGGAGATCGCTTTTATCGATACAAAAGTGAGAGGGAGGGGGGGGGGGAGACAAACGGCATGAAAAAATGATTAACCGTAAAGCTTTATCATCACTGTAAATTGTTTCACAACATTCACTATCACGTTACTGTTAAAATTACTTTCTACAGAACCTATTAATTTCTAAACAAAAAAATCACTGGTCATAATTATTGCCCGTATACATCTGGGTTTTTTGTCATTGTAGGAGTGGGAAGCTATTGCATACATTTTTGTTGAGGGTGTCAGCAAAGACGATCTCTAAAAATGTACACTTTTATATAATTTGTGAATTGTTTTTCCACATTTAGCAAAATAAACTACTGTAACAATTTTCTATATTGGTATATATGTTAGTGTTATATGTAAGCAATGGTAGTTGTAAATATAATGAATAAATGTGTCATTGTGTGTATGCTGTAGTTGCTACAGTAGACAACATCATACAAATATGTGTGATAAGTCTGACCCTATGTTTCTCATTATTTTTTCATGGCAACTATGGGTCGAAGAAGTAAAGAATAATCATCTGCATCTCCTTTTCCTCCTCTGTCTTCTTTTTATTTCATTCCTGGTAATTATCGATACTCCCTTCCCAGCTTTGCTACATAATTGACATGTTCGCAGCCCCCCTCCCCTTGTACAACTTCCATCATGAAAAGAAATTCTGTTCGTGAACAAGTGTCCCCTAAATGACTGTAGATGACGTCGACAGTCCAGATACTCGTTTTTTCTTTCCAGAGATGGCGTTGGATGTTGGCGCTGAAACTTTGGGTTCGTCGGATAATTAGAAACATTTTTAAAAAATAGGATTACTCTAAACCTATGTACATCACGTTGCAGGTTAATGTTCACTGGCTCTGTAATGTAAAATCAATAAGTAACTACGCATTCTGCACTTTAGATAGCAAGATCGCAAGTTTTTGCTACATTTAGTCTCAGACATGAGATGTGGTCTGAATGAAATAAGCCATTTCAACGTACGGCAACTAGATGCACACTCGGACAACATGATCAATCTACATATAGCATATCACATGTTTTTGTTCACTGGCTTTGTTAGGCAAACCAATAGGAAACTGCGCATTCTAATTTTTAAGATAGCATGATCGCAATTTTAATTTCTTGATGTATTTAGCACTGATGAATGAAATAAACCTTTTAAAATTAAAAGTACTACTAACATTGTATGTACTAGATGCAGACACGTGGGTGTCATCGTTTTGGTGTGTGCATTAGCTGTCTGCACTGTGGCACCATAGCTCATTTCATTTAGACAAGATTTAGAAAGGAACTTAAAGTGTAATGTGCAGTTTGTTATTGTTTCCTGCTCTGTTGTATCAACCAGAACCACTGCAATGCTCTGTATCAATCAGACATTCCATAGATCACCCCTTTCTCCTCGACCTTGACATGAGTCAAATGTAGATAATATAATATCTTCTCTAATCTATCAATTGATTTATTTTGTTTTCTTATTTTCTTTGCAGATGCCAGTACAAGTACATGTACAGAACAACTAACTGCTACAAGTGTTGCAATCACAACAACAACAACAACAACAACAACAGCAGCAACAAAAACAGCAGCAACAACAGCAGCAACAACAACAACAACAACAATGCCAATTCGATCTGTCACAGTAAAGGTTCCAATGATAACAACACCAGGTAAATCAATTTATTATTTCCGCCACTCAACAATGGATGAAATCCAATAGTAAAAAAATGATGTTCAATATTTTTTGTAGATTAATGTAATTAAATACTCTATGTGCAATCACAATAATAATCGAATCTGACATTGACAGATCGCAAGAGTGTTCAGGTAATATTGCATTGGAACAACGTGCTATTGTCAAGTGTTGCTTAATAAAGACAAGGTGACAGTAGTGAAACACTTAGTTCGTGCGATTAGGTTGCCGTTTTATTTTTTAGAAAATGGTGATACAGACACACACACACAGACACACACACACACACAGACTTTTCAACCCATAATTACAAAACCTTCCTTACGGAAGGTAAAAATCAATTATTTACATGGCTACCATACGTTTTAGACGTTTTATATTACCGTTTATGCTTCAGATTTGGGTCTCTTTAAAGTGTTTACTTCATTTTATTGTAGCCTAAGCTAATAACTATCAATAACCTTCAGTTTTGGCAACATCACATGTTTGCTGAGAGCGCTAGCCTTTTCGACACGATATCGCCATGGCTGACATATGCTATTGTTCACTGACTGTGTATCCTTACTGTTCAAAACCCAGTAATATAATGTCACACTACATGATCTGCTTTAGCCATGTTACTGATATGTTGATATTTTAGATTTAGCCAATAATGTTTTTGATTGCATTTCAGAGTGGTGCCGCCATGGATGGCAGTACTATGCGGGATCTTGCTACTTTTTCAGTCAGAACAAACTCAGTTGGTATGACGCCAAATCTCAGTGTGAGGCTATGAATGCTGTACTTGTGATAATTGAGAACCGAGGCGAGGATGAATTCATTGATGGATTTGTGGCCAATACCGATACGAGTGTTTGTAATCTTACCTGGTATTGTAATCATTGGATTGGATTGAAATATGAGGTAAGAAAGACAAGAAATAACGACTACCATGGATTTCCTTATAGCCAGATCATATAAATCAACTTCTAAACTCTATCGATCAGCTCTCTTTTAAAATTGATCTATTTGTTATCACTACATGTAGATTGAGACGACCAGTCCCAAAACTTTGTATCGGCATCTTCAGCTGTATGCTCTCCAGCCAAGTTCTTCAGATACCGGTTTCCTGAAATACCATTTCATGAAGAAATTCGGTGAACGATCTTTCGCTCACACTGTCCCTTTTACGTGGAACATCCTTCTCCACATCTTAGACTTTTGGACTCTTATACCTTAGTCATTACAACTCATCTCTTTCAATTTAGTTTACCTTTTTGTCCAATTGTCTGTTGTTGACATTATTTTATTGTCAGCCTGTGTCTTCCCATTATGTATATATGTTCTTCATTAACGTCTGTAGTTCTTCCGAGAACATATATGCCTTACAAATGATCTTTATAAGTTATCGTCATTTATTATTATAATAAGGATTATTTTACCTTGCAAACCGAAATGATTTTGCTGTGTAGCTTTTAGCTGGTTTTCCATGTGTTCTCATTTATTTACATTTGCAAACTCTTTAAACTAATCTTGCTGGTTACATCTCAAACCACTAAAGATGGTGGTCTGAGGTTTAATACATCCACACTCTTTCCTTTATAAGGAATTTGTAGTTGATGAACGACGAAGCGCGAACCTTTTCCTTGTTGTAGTTTGTGTGTGTGTGTGTGTGTGTGTGTGTGTGTGTGCGTTTGTTTGTGCGTTTGTTTGTTTGTTTGTTTGTTTGTTTATGTGTCTGTGTGTGTGTGTGTCTGTGTGTCTGTGTGTGTGTGTGTGTGTGTGTTTGTTTGTTTGTTTGTTTGTTTTTAGTGCGTTCGTGGGTTGGTTTGCTCTTCTATTTGCCTGCCTGTCTGTATACATATTATTATACGTCACCTGTCACCAATCTCGCATTCTGATTGGTCGAGAGCCCTGCAGATACACAGGCATATTTTTCACCAACAGCCGTATTTTTGCTTGTTGTATCACGTGATCACTGGACGTCCCTTTGTAAACAAACCAAGCAGACAACTAGAAATACAGCTATAACCAACATTTCCAAATGCCAAATTTATTGTCAATCGAACAAAATATCACCGTTGTATACATTGTAACAAGTCTTTGAACTGTATGTTTTGTGTCAGAGGGAAAATGTCAAAAATTCCATGCAGAACGGCGATAGCCCAGATACGTTGAACGCACGGTCGTCACGCGATCGTGAACATGAATTCCTAAATTTATGAAGGATATCAAAATTACCACCACAGAGGGTGCAATTTTTGCTTAACTAGAACAACAAAGTATATCACGAACATTTCTGTACATTTAATGGAATACAGTACGCAAAACAAAGACGCACTCATTTTTCTGCTGAAGGTTATAAGTTTGAGTATATCTTTGAGTGATATGCAAATAGTAAACATTACGTCATACTACTGAGCAAACGCGCAGTCTGATTGGATGATAAAGTTAAGGCTGAGATGTAAACAACCGCACTGCAGTCATTAGAGAAGTACGTGATACTACGCCCAAAAGTATAACGCGGAAGTGATTTTGTTTAAAAATGAAACAGCATTTTTAGACATTCAAATATTGAATTTCGTAGTCGCAGGTGACGTATAAGTATGTTATTTGCCAAATACGGTTCCACATCTTGCTGCTCGAGGTAATTTTTCCGGTATAACGGCTCGCCTCCGGCTCTCCGTTATTACCGGAAAAATTACCTCTCGCAGTAAGATATGGAACGGTATTTGGCAAATAACATGTACTTTCATCTGTATTTATCCTGAAATATTCTAGACCCGAATAACGTAAACATCGAACTTCTCATACACTTTGTATAATTGTAATGAGGTCGACCCATACAGATAGTATACTAATGTAGAGAATGTAGAATGAGTGTGCATGAGTTTGTTTCTGCCAGTAATGTCTTCACTGAGCATGTTATACAGTGAAGCCATAAAACTGTATTTCTGACATTGGTTTTATCAATAGTTAATAATTGAGAAACAATCTCACATTATATTACACTAATTTGCATGACTAATCTCAATTCCAGGCTTCTGTAGGTGCGTTCAAATGGATTGATGGAACTGATCTGATATTTGATGATTGGGAAGGTAATGAACCAAATGAGAATAAGTGTGGCAACATAACATTATCACGCCGAGACTGGATCGACTCAGCTTGCGCTCATTCTCAGAAATATATTTGTGAAATGCCTATATAATCATCGTTGTCCCCAGAAATGACGTAATAACTACACGGTGATAAAAATGAATTTAAGTGATCTGTCCTACAAATTTGTGGATTTTTGAAATTGAAGTATTTCTAATTATTCGGACATCACAAGACTTTCTTATATGAATGTCCTCATCCATTTATTTTATTAATACAAATATCATTTATACACATGTATTTAATAACGAAATTACATCCATTGAAACGATTTTGAAATAAAAATACATAGAATAATTACATATGCATAAATACATGCAATTAAAATACAGATCAAATAGAAAATACAAGTTCAAATGAAATAATGAGCTTACATAAGGTACAACAACAACAGCAACAACAACAACAACAACAACAACAACAACAATAACATCAGGAATGAGAGTTAGGGTAAATCATTAGATAGGTGGTATCGTGATCGTGGATGCTCTGTATTCGACAGTGTGCTTGCGGTATATGGATATGGTCCTTGTGTTTTGTTGTGTTGTGTTGTGCTGTGTTGTGCTGTGCTGAGCTGTGCTATGTTGTGTTGTGTTGTGTTGTAATGTATGGTGTGTTGTGGTGTGATGCTGTTGTGTTGTGTTGTGTTGTGTTGTGTTGTGTTGTGATGCGCTGTGCTGAGCTGTGCTATGTTGTGTTGTGTTGTGTTGTGTTGTGTTGTGTTGTGTTGTGTTGTGTGTTGTGGTGTGATGCTGTTGTGTTGTGTTGGTGTTGTGTTGTGTTGGTGTTGTGTTGTGTTGTGTTGTGTTGTGTTGTGCTGTGTTGTTTTGTGTTGTGTTGTACTGTGTTGTGTCGCGTTTTGTCGCGTCGTGTTGTCATACCTTTATGATGTAGTCTGTTATTTACGCATTTTGACAAATTTATTAAAATTGTGGTTGTGGTACTCTTGAATGGTTGGCCATTAAATCAAGAGAGATTCTGGCAGAAGTAATGTGTTTTAATAAATGATGAGGACGGTGAGATTAATTATATGTTGTAAACACCTTTTCACAGTGACATTGCAGTTTGAATAAATAGTCACTGTGTTACAGCAGTGCAGAAGTGAAAAACAAACAGTGGCTGTGAGTATTCTAGATCTGGTTCCCTCTTATCAAGGGTGCATCGTCTGGCCCTGGCCAATGTACTTTAATAGTTGGTAACACTTGATGACGACATGCCCAACAGTAGACTATATGGTCATGGCTTGACCATTTATGTTCAGGGTCACGTTCGAAAAGTTATACTAGTGGTTGCATCTCATTATATGCCCACCTTATCGAATATCCCGGAATGTCTTTGTAAGCAAGCAAATCAGTACCTTTTTGGAAAGAAATACTATTCTTCACCCAAACTTTTCTGGTTTTCGACCAAAATGTTCTCCAGCAATACCACTGCAATCGGTACATTTTCAAAGCATAAACTCCACTATATCCATATCATTGCCCTCTCCTGATTTATAAGTTATCTCACCCATCGCACTCAAGCCTCGAGTTCTTCATTCATAAATTAGATCTAATGGCAAGCACATATTCAAAATTGCATGTCTCCATTCATTAACAATTTTACCTAAATCAGAAGTACCACTGTATGCAACTTGATCACATGACCAAGTGTCTAATTTCAGTGAAAACTGAACAAGGCCTATTTTAGCCTTGAAGGTATTGTTTACTATCTGACGGCTCAATGTTGCTGGTGCTTACTGAAATGTTTCCCGAGCTTACGTGTTACAGTCTGCCCCTGGGCACATTTAGGAGTCATTTAATGTTTCTTTTAGACCCATCAATTGTTGTCTGTGATGTTGTAGTCACTTTTCACAAACTCCTTAATCTTTAAATGATAACTTGGGGTTCAACACACTTATATGAAATAAAAGATTATATGATTGTAACAGAGAGGAACAGAAGCCTACTTCTGTTTTATTGGTTATACATTATACAGAACGACATCTACCTTTGAGCGAGCGCGAGCCGTCAGTATTTGCAGTGGGGGGGGGGGGTCCTGTAAAAAAGGGTTACTCAAAAATTCCACATATACATGAAGGGCCATTAATATATTGAGGAAAGACAGGACGGGATCCAGAGTGGGTTGCTCAACACTTCTTTTCAATATTTTTATCCCCCAAAGGAGTTGGCTATTGTGATGTCCGTCTGTGCATCCGACCGGATACGGTAGCGGCCATGTAAACGAAATTGATCAAATATGAGTATGATATTGTCCTTCTATGCATCCAGTCACAATTTTTATTTTACAAACGTATCTAGTAGTACTAGTACACGCTGTAGTTCTATAAAGACTTTCTATACTGTAAACATTGTAGTTTTGCCACTTTAATTATATGTACTTGCTTCTATACGTCCTGGTTACATCCAATAGTGTGAGTATTACTAAATGCTAAATGGAAATATATATCAATTGAAATTTTGAAATAATGATCAGTTTGAATTTCTGACACATTACAATCAAACATAGTGAATGAGGATTATAAGATAACATAGATGACTAGTTAGTTATTTGTTCAGCAATGGAATCAATAGGTGATCAATTAATACGATAACGTACCCACGGCTATATAGCAAATACCTCATGACATACGTCATCAACATTAAACGTACGATTAAATTAAATGTGGTAAGGACCCAATTAAAGTATCTGACGGATTTTCTGAGTGTTCATTACAAGCTAATCCTGCTGACTAGATTTTTAGTGTTTGCTCGTATTGTTTAGTAGTTGATGATAATAATATATTCAGAATTTGGTAGGCACAAGGATAGTACATAGATAGTCACATCTATGGTTAGAATATTGACTGCATTTTTCTTGTATTGTCAGCGGCAAAAGAAACAAGACTACTGTAACACACGCACATTCTGAAAGAGTTGACCGCGAAACGTTGCCTTGGTTTTCTGAACAGATGTTTACACACCAAGCTAACTAACATATATCGAACACTCGTTAAAACTATAATTATACATTTCCGTTCGTATGGCAAATTTCCTGCTCCTCAAATTAAATAGTTTACATTAAATTAAAAGCTGTAATTGTAATTGTCGAAGACTAACAGAATTTTATCGTTACATTTCAAAACACAATGTTTTGTATATCGCTTTCTTTAGCTCTGTGGACACCTGTTTCTACCAAAGCCAGTTATTGAAATTTTGGTGACTTGAAACCCTTTGGAAATATAAAATTATTACTTTAACAATACTTACTATTTCCCGTCTATTGTATATTGTAATTGTTTGTACCGAACGTGTGTGACGAGGTGTAATAATTAAATTGCATTCATTTACTAATTATCGTGAAATATCCAGCTAACCGCGATTACTGGGCAAACGAGTGTTAGCTGGCAAGCGAGAAAGGCTGTCAGGTGAGTTCGTGTAATTTGTCTTGTTTTAGCATGTATGTATGTATGTATGTATGTATGTATGTATGTATGTATGTATGTATGTACGTACCGGTACGTACGTACGTACATACGTATGTATGTATGTATGTATGTATGTATGTATGTATGTATGCATGTGTGTGTGTGTGGGGGGGGGGTGTTATTTATGTGTCGTCATATATTGCTGTACATAAAATTACAAGTTATTGAAGAGTGAATTAAAGTATCTGATAGACTCTGACGCCACCTCCAATTTGTATAACATAGTTTGTTGCTTTTACAAACATAATGTTCATAATTACGTGAGATTAAATTCACAATAACTTTTTATCCGCCTTTATTTGAAAAGCTTAAAGAGATAACTGTTCCAGATATGCTAATTACTACCGACTTTAACAGTCTTAAAGTGTCCTTATAGTACAGATAAAGAAACATAATAATGTTATATCTTAAAGTTGCTGCTGTGATGAAGAGATAGATAGATTAAAGAACCTAGTATAAGTTATCAGAATGTGAAATTCTAAAGTAGCTACAAAAACATACATTCACAACTACTAAAAGTAGGAAACAGCTTAGCACTCTGAACAATAAAAGATTTATATGGATATGTAATGTGTGCTGTTTTGAAATTAGCAACAAAACAATCCTACACACGTTCTTTCGTTAGAAATTACACTATTGAATTCTTTGGTTTGGTCCATTAAAATACTATTGCAAGTAGACAATCTACTTTAAATGGATGTATCTCAACTTACCAGGTTTGTGTTTAAGTTTTACAGAATATCAAAATCATATAACGTCATCGTAAGTGAGTTTAAAGATTACCATATAAGGGATTGACTGATTTGAAGATACTTATGAAATGTCGATATTATGAATTTTATTAATCTCTTTGTAAGCGACGGGTCCAAATGATAGCACCACGAATATTGTCCTGTATCGTTACCATGGTAATCATATAAGTATGTGTATGTTATGTTAATATGAACGTTTCACTCAGTCAAATGGAGATCTAAGTCTATATTTCCCAAAGAGGCTAACTGGTATTTATCTAATATTACTATCTGAATTATTTATCAATTAAATACGTTTTGACGAAAATAATATCTTTCGGGGGCAACTGCATTTTGTTTCAAACACAGCTGTAGCACAGCTAAAACACATTTATATATTTTAGGTGATTCTAAATGTCCTATTCCACAACCTTGGAAATAGTTCTTTAATTCTTAATCAATAAATAGAAAGCTAACTATTCAAAGGTGCATGATAAGTGAGAGAAAAAAAACCACAACAGACGATTGGCGACCAACCCTACAAAAATGTTGGAAATGGAACGATTCCAGCCACAATTTTTATTTTAGACACGTTTAACAAACGCATCTAGTTCACGCTGTGGTTCTATAAAGACTTTCTATACTGTAGATATTGTAGTTTTGCCGCTTTAATATATATACTTGCTTCTATAAGTCATGGTTACATCCAATAGTGTGAGTATTACTAAATGGAAATATATATCAATTGAGATTTTGAAATAATGATCAGCTTGAATTTCTGACCATTTTATTTTATCTTAATTTATTTTATTTTATTTTCAATCAAACATACTGAATGAGGTTTATAAGAGAACACAGATGACTAGTTAGTAATTTGTTTAGCAATGGAACCAATTATACGATAACGTACCCAAGGCTTTATAGCAAATACCTCATGACATACGTCATCAACATTAAACGTACGATTAAATTAAATGTGATAAGGACCCAATTAAAGTTTCTAACGGATTTTCTGAGTGTTAATTACAAGCTAATCCTGCTGACTAGATTTTTAGTGTTTGCTCGTATTTTTACTAGTTGATGATAATAATATATTTAGAATTTGGTAGGCACAAGGATAGTACATCTATGGTTAGAATATTGACTGCATTTTTCTTGTATTGTCAGCGGCAAAAGAAACAGTACTACTGTAACACACCCATATTCTGAAAGAGTTGACCGCTAAACGTTGCCTTGGTTTGTGAACAGATGTTTACACAAGAAGCATTTCATACTAACATATATCGAACTATAATCGAACACTCGTTAAAACTATAATTATACATTTCCCTTCGTATGGCAAATTTCCTGCCCCTCAAATGAAATAGTTTACATTAAATTAAAAGCTGCGTAAAATAATTAAAATTGTCAAAGACTAACACAATTTTATCGTTACATTTAAAAACACAATGTTTTATATATTGCTTTCTCTGTGGCCACCTGTTTCTACCAAAGCCAGTTATTGACATTTTGATGACTTGAACCCCTTTAGAAATGTAAACTTATTACTTTAACAATGCTTACTATTTCCCGTCTATTGTATACTGTTTTTGTTTGTACCTAACGTATGTGACGAGGTGTGTTAATTAAATTGCAGTCATGATTTACTAATTTTCGTGAAAAATCCAGCTAACAGCGATTACTGGGCAAACGAGTGTTAGCTGGCAAGCGAGAAAGGCTGTCAGGTGAGTTCGTATAATTATTCTTGTTTTAGCATCTATGTAATGTATGTATGTATGTATGTATGTATGCATGTATGTATGTATGTATGTATGTATGTATGTATGTATGTATGTATGTATGTATGTATGTATGTGTGGGGGTGAATTTATGTGTTGTCGTATATTGCTGTACATAAAATTACAAGTTATTGAAGTGTGAAGTAAAATATCTGAATAGACTCTGACGCTACCTCCAAATTTCTGTAACGGATTTGGTGCTTTTACAAACACAATGTTCATAATTACCAATAACTTTTTATCTGCCTTTATTTGAAAAGCTTAAAGAGATAACTGTTCAAGATATGCTAATTACTACCGACTTTAACAGTCTGAAAGTGTCACTATAGTACAGATAAAGAAATATGATAATGTTATCCTTAAAGTTACGCCGTGATGACCAGATACATAAATTGAAGAACCTAATAAAAGTTAGCAGAATTTGAATGTCTAAAGTAGCTACAAAAACGTACACTCACAACTACTAAAAGTAGTAAACAGCTTAGCACTCTGAATAATAAAAGATTTATATGGATATATGTAATGTGTGCTGTTTTGAAATTAGCAACTACACAATCCTAACACACTCTTTCGTTAGGAATTACATTATTGAATTCTTTTCTTGGTCCATCACAATACTATTGCAAGTAGACAATCTACTTTAAATGGATGTATCTTAATTTACCAGGTTTGCGTTTACGTTTTACAGAATATCAAATAAAATGACGTCATCATAAGTGAGTTTAAAGATTACCATATAAGGGATTGACTGATTTGAAGATTCTTATGAAAATGAACATATTATAAATTGTATTAATCTCTTTGTAAGCGACGGGTCTAAATGATAGCACCACGAATATTGTCCTGTATTGTTACCATGGTTATCAAATAAGTATGTGTATGTTATGTTAATATGAACGTTTCACTCAGTCAAATGGAGATCTAAGTCTATTTTTCCCAAAGAGGCTAACTGGTATATATCTAATATTATTATCTTAATTATTTATCAATTACATACGTTTTGACGAAAATAATATCTTTCGGGGGCAACTGCATTTCGTTTCAAACACACAGCTAAAACATATTTATATATTTTTATGGTGATTCTAAATGCCCTATTCAAAAACCTTGAAAATGTTCTTTTATATATATATATATATAACTCTTAATCAGTAAATTAAAAGCTAACTATTCAAAATAGCATGCGAAAGTGAGACAGAAAGTCCAAACAGACGACCAGTGACCAATCCGAGCACCTACGAACTTACAGTTAAACTGCCTAGTGTACTAATGTTGAGGGAACGTGACGTCATAGAGAGGAGAGTTTAGTGTCAGTTAGTATAGTAAGCAAATGCAGACAGTAGTAATTCTGACTTTGATACTCGTTAGAATTTATCTGAGAGAGTGATGAATCTTCTTGTCAAACCTTACAATGTTCGTTGAATTGATTAATTGGGCTTTATGTAGATGGTGTGTCCTATAATATCAGCAGTACTGAAAATATTAGTAATGTTGGAGAGTATACCAGGTGCATTGATCATCGATTCTACTGCCGATTCGTAGCTTAATAAAACTTGGATATCAACCACTGTTACAAGTCGATATCAAAATGCCTCTAATGATAACCAGCATATATATCACAACATCTTATTTCGAATCAAGCATAACGCTTTGATTGCCGATTATTCATTCCCTGGCCCAGACGTTGTTATTGCTAAAGATCAATGGTTTCACGCAGCAGGCCTTTAATTTGAAGGCCTTGGCGAGACAAACATTACCTAATTTTGAGCTATCTGTAAACGTGTCACAGTTTTCGTCGTATTGTCACATGTTTGGTTTGTGAATCTACATCTATTATTTATTATTTTCGACCATGGCTGTCTAGGGCACGGAGCGTGAGTCTTAAATCTATTTGTAAAAATTACATTTGGCTAAACAGAAGTGGGCCTCATTGACTTGTCAGGGACTCGAATTATTGTGCGTTTTTGATGACGGTGGACAGGTGATATTTAGAGGTTATTTAAGCATCGACTTGAATTAATAGTTGGGCAGTGTATCTATGTGTTTACTACTTGTGTTATTTACATGTATGTTAGATATTTTTGCCTTTGACGTCACACACAATTCGTATCACTTTCAAAGTAGGAAGTTTATAGTATAAGCTCAGTTTTCCTTTTTTTCTGTAACAAATTCCTACAGTTGTAACCATGCCGTCAATATCACTCGTATTATTACCTTTATTGATTTGTGCTGTGTTGTGCATTGAAGCAGCTGCCCCTTACAATCGGGTAAGTATTTTGCTTCGAACCACGTCTCATTAGCTTGTTAAGAATGTGTATGTATGTATGTATGTATGTATGTATGTATGTATGTATGTATGTATGTATGTATGTATGTATGCATGCATGCATGCATGTATGTATGTATGTATGTATGTGTGTGTGTGTGTGTGTGTGTGTGTGTGTGTGTGTGTGTATGTATGTATGTATGTATGTATGTATGTATGTATGTATGTATGTATGTATGTATGTATGTACGTACGTGTCGCTGCCTCTCTAAGTGTACATGCCTTTATGTGCGTTCAATGTGGTGTATGTGTTCTTGGGTTTTGACCAAATTAATTTTAAATATTATGTATTAAATAAATTACCATGTCAGTAATCCTGAGTTTAATTCAAAATCTCTTTTCTCATCAAACATAACATAATATTTTAACATAACGTATATTAATATATTTACAACGGGGTTTGTTACACCTACATTTGAAATTAGGTTGGTGTCAAAATTGTGAATTGATTTTAAATCGAACCCAAGACCAATATTCTGGACAATGTTCTTATCTTATCATGCAGCAAAATGTATTACTTTCAAGAAGAGAAACCCGATTTTCAAACTTAAGACATGAGTCAATTGAACGACGACAAAGCAGCCGCGGTAAGTCAATGGAAACATGAATCTATTCATATTCTTAACAGTTTTGGTTTATAGGCAGGATTTTTCAAAACCATTCCTAGAGACTCTTTTAAAAGTGATATTATTCCAACAAGGAAACTTGGCGAAAATTTATGTTAACAATATATTTCCTAAGCATAGTCACATTCAATACAGACTTTACAGGTTTATATTCAAGACGAATGCTCCAAACGAAGATTATACAACAGCGACACACTCGAGTTTATGATATATTGTTGATATAATGCTTAATGTTACCTTTTAGATTGTTCAGACAATTTAATTCCATTAGTTCATATTCACCAGTTGCACTCATCTCGTTTTGTGTGTTAATGTAAACCTATTTATAAAGAGAAATGATAAATTATATTTCGCTTTAAGGACTTGATGACAGTTTGATCTTTGACAAAATATAAGCAAGATATACATACACAACTGAAGTAGATCATTTTGCAAGTTGCTGTTGTCGTTTTACTTGGTGGTAGATATCCGAACCTTCAATGATGAATACGGTGTGATTGTTATTGATTGAAGGGAGTCTAAAAAGCTCAATTAATGTACACAAAACTCTCGGCAGTAGAGTATTCAACAATAAAAGTATCTAGGAAGTAAGACGACAACCTAAACGTGTCAATTACTCAGCGTCGATCATTAAATGTATGAATTATTTACAGTTACTGTACTAGTCCACTTAGATTTTTTTCCCAAAATATTTTCCTTCGTCCTGCCAAGGAAAATACGAAGGGGTCTTTGTGTATTTTCCGGCTAAATGAAGGAAAATATTGGAGAGTAACATAATTATACCAGCGCCGGTAATATCAAAGAAAAAATTAGGAAATGTAATGCTGATTTCGAACGTGTTGACTCATATTTCGAACGTGGCAGAACTAGTAATGTATAGACATGTATACGCATTGTCGTAACGTAGAATGACCCGAGTATATATTCCATTTTTGTTCTAAATGCTCGCATTGTGCATGGTATACTTATGCAAATAACCATCCCCTGGGAATGGTATACCAAGAGGTGTTGACCAGTGAACGAAATATATGCACGAGCGATAGCGAGTGCATATATTGAGTTCACTGGTCAAAACCCAGTGGTATACCATTCCCAGGGGTGGTTTATCGCTATTATATTATACCAGTATATTGAAAATATCGGAAGCAAGATAAAAACGCAACATTTTCTGGTTTCATTTGCGCCCCCATCCCTGCACAGACTTCAACGGTCGTAGACGAACAGTGAACATCAAAATTTGGACGCGTGCCAACTGTACATTATCGCTCATTTTAGACACGCTAGTTCGATGACTAAACCAATCAACCAATCTCTCGATTTGCGCCATCACTATAATGGTATAATATACTTGCTGTTCTAGCTGTACCAAAAAGCTACAGAACTAGAAGATTTCTAATGTTAAATGACAATTACCTCGTACTTAGCCGTTTTACGTCCTTCCAGCGGCTGGTAAGAACTTCCCAACTTTTTACATCTCTTGACTATCACTGTAAAATCAAGCCTGTCCTTTGCGTTTGCTTTCCAACAATCTTTCATCAATGTGTACCTATATTGAATATGTTAATGTATACAACATCTCTCAGTGACCACTTCTGAAAAAATCGAATTCCTAACACTTCGACCTATGAAAACCTTTTCCCGTTTCATTTGAAATAATAAAATAATTTTGTGATTCTGATTCACCATGACTTGCATTTCAGAATATCTAAAGGATTTAGAGGTAACACAGCTTTCAGCAGCCATTTTTATTTTACATTGTAAAATCATTTCATACGGATTACTTTCCTTGATTTCAAAGTCACACTGTTAAAAATATATCAATATGTCAAGAAGTATCCCTATTCTCCTCATTTGTTAAAGTGATCACACATGAATGTTTTTGATTAATCACCAACTTTTATAATAAATTGTTTGTTAAGTTGTCTTGTTGTATGTGATTATAATGACAAGTATATGAACTATATTCAGACTGAAAGTGTTTAGTGAACAGTGGCAACATACAAGTTTACTCACAATTCAATACAACAACCTTCAGGCTTCGATAACCTGTAACCGTCTTTCAATTTCTCTAAAAGCTCCTTTTCTGAGATTGTAGATGACAATTCGTTATAGGGCTCACTACCTGTCAATAAAATATCAATTATTTCCATTTATGATGATATCGACGCCTTCACAACGGTAACTGGATATCAATAATAGCTAAACTAGAGATAAATGTATTAAATAAATGATTCTCATTCTTTAGTAATCGTCCAATATAAATATCTTCTATACTGTTATCCTAAACTTCCTTTGAACTGTACTGTAACCATAATTTAATCGAAATTTGGCTGTTTTATATATTTTTGCTGAATTTCCCTGTTTATAACATATTGTATTTTATCATGAAATAAATATTTACATTATTTTATCATTACTTATTACATTTTATCATTATCACATCTTTACCTGAAGATGCTAACATACCTCGTGTGGCCATTTCATACAGCAATATACTGAAAGCCCATACGTCAGATTTCTTGGTAAATTCATCAGCTGTTAGAGTTTCTGGTGCTTTCCATCGAACGAGCTCATTGTCCTAAACGGACACAAACACGTTGTTAATAAAAAAACCACAATTTTAAAAACAGAGGTTTGAGGAAATGAATAACGTGCATTTGTTGATTGTCACACGTTATGACAAGCACGGGGTCGTATATTTAATATGTACATTCCAGACATAAATGCAAATTAGATGCAGCTATTAAATACACTGTATGATAATATTTGGTCATTATGGGAAACGATTTCATATCATGTGACGTGACACAAGCCAATCCCAAGAAGGTTTTTAAAAACCAATGTGCTATTAATAAATACTTATTGCCTGCATATTTTCGGGCACTACAATACCTCATATTAGCTCTTGTTCTGTAATGTAGCAACTATTCCATGACTTGAACCACTGGGAAACAGTCTCTGCATAACAGCCCTTTGTGTAATCGTCATTTTCTAGTGTCCTCTTTGCCATGCCAGACAAGAAGTGTTAACTACCACGTACACGGCTGGGCATTCTGAGACCTGCAATACTAGTAACTCCTCTACCTCGAAACGATACCCTGATAACGTTTGATAACGTTTATTTATTCGACATAAATGACTATATGCTGTTCGACAATATCTTGCCATTTTATGAATTGATTAGAAATGGAAAACTACATCTTTATATAATTGTCTGTTTATTATATAAATCGTATTACCTGTTGTCTTCGGTGGTGTTTCTCATTATGTGCCAAGTCTATAGCTGATCCTAATTCCCCTATCTTGCAAACATTCTTTATTGTGACAACCACGTGTTTTGCTGCTAAGGCACAGTGTACAATCTGTGTGAAAACCAGTCACGAAACTCAATAATTACAATGACTTTGCATAGCTTCATCTGCCTGACCTATGTATGTATGTATGTATGTATGTATGTATGTATGTATGCATGCATGTATGTATGTATGCATGCATGTATGCGTGTGTGTATGTATGTATGTATGTATGTATGTATGTATGTATGTATGTATGTATGTATGTATGTATGTATGTATGTATGTATGTATGTATGCACGTATGTATGTGTGTGTGTGTGTGTGTGTGTGTGTGTTTTAGTTCCAAGTGGGTTCGTTATTCAATTTCCATAAAGTTTCATTCGTTTGAATGTTCTTATCAAGATATCTCAATACACCACTGCGGTTACAATAATAATAACAATAAGTGTTTGAAGCACATTTGGTATATAATCTTGAGTAAATATTTTACTAGTTTTGGTACGTGAACATTGATAAACTTACATTTTTGGACGCTAGAAAAGCCATTCCATTCGCAATGTCTCTGGCAAATATTTGCAGATTAGACTTAATAAAGACTTCAGTACTTTTCTTCAGAAAATCCAAAAGGTTGCCATTTTCAAACGGTTCAAATACTAAACAATAGCGACCTGTGTAATGAAATGTATTCAAATAATCATTAAAGAAGTCTTTCATCATTACGATAACCACATATAATCCCATAGTCCTTTGCGTCTGAGCATGCTCAGTCTGGATTGCAAGTTCCCTATTGACCAATCATGTCTGTAAGAAGTACATATGGAATAATATATACAATAATTCCACGTTTATATACACACCAGTCACTATCACAAAATGATGATTAGCAACTTACCAGGATTAATTTCACATCGTCCAATCAAGTCATATATGTTTTCGTGTTTTCCAATCTTGTATAAATTATTGAATTCAGTCGACAGGATATTCTGTTCGCTGACATCTACATTTTGTACATGATTGTAAAGATCAAGACAAATCATTAAATTTATTGATTATTGGATAATTATTTATGTGTATCTTCAATGACGATCAGTATTATTCCTGTGTCACAAGAACATCTACGTATACCAGGCTCGAATTATTCTTCGAAAGAAAGTGTGTTCTAGAAGTAGAAGCCTCAGTAGCTCTGATTTCTTATTCACTATATCTGCATTAATTTCTACAAGAACATTTATTAATCTTTTTGCAAGTTATTGGGTTACAAACAATGACTTGGTATATGTTGTTTCATATTGATTTTTTCAAGTAGGAAACAATGATAAAATCGTTTTATAACTTCAAAATCCAAAATAAATACCTAATCTTCATCCATATAAACACTACACAATAAAAGCTGTAATGAATGGCATTCAAACAATTACCCTTTGTCTTTTTAATGTATACCAAAGATGACTTCCTGTGTCGTTTGCGTCCTTCTACAATACTGTAAGAACCAGTCTCATAGATAATCGTTGACTCTACAGTGATATCAGCCTTCGGTATTTCAGGAAGTTCATAACCAGAATTGTCATCAGTTACAGTGCCAGTAGGGTTTACTTCATCCATTCTAACGCTTTCTATCTAGAGAAGTCAGCAAATGAAAAACAATAAATTTATGAAATTTCACTAATGAATATGAAATACAGAAAACATTCACAATTAGTCAATTAATTACAGATGATCAAATAACAACAATTAGATACACAATCTTGTTTGATATTAAATATAAATAATATCTCAGCCCACTATAGAAAACAGATATTACATTGCCCCTAAGTGAAGTAGGATATATTAAACACCGCCACCGTCTGCAGTATGACGCCTTGGTTTTCTATAGTGGTCTGAGATGATATGAAGTTAATGCAAGTCAGACTGAGAATACAAAATTTGATCAGTCTGACTTGCATTAACTTTATATCATCTCAGACTCTCAGACATGATGTTGGTATGTTATTTAAGAAAATTACAACATCAAGTAGGAACGAAAGTAATTGTATATTCTTATATAATGACTGCATCATCTCTTAAAAGTTGTCAATAAACTTTGTGTGTTTGACTTTCCTCGACTTTTTGTACAGATGTTTAGAGGTATCAGGAATACCTGACGGCTGATATGGATGATTGACAGGTACGACACTGGTAAAGAACATGCTGCTCTCTGTATTTTGTAAACGCTCAATCACTTTAAATCATTTTCTTATATATCACGCCAATAAAGGATGTTCTTCTCTGTCAACCTTAGTTTCTTGTTACTTACAGATTCGTAGACTGCCTGTGGGTTGCTTTGTTGCTGATTACGACTGGTATCTGGTTCCTGTGAATATAAAAAAATATTACAACAACGCATGAGTGTATTGCACTATAAATGGATCAATAGTTTTAACTAGATATCGTCCTGGACGTATTCTAATGGATTCATGTACTCATTACACTAGTATACCACCATGTGCATGATGAACATTAGGAAGATTAGGCTATCTGTCTGTCTGTCTGTCTGTCTGTCTGTCTGTCTGTCTGTCTGCCTGTCTGTCTGTCTGTCTGTCTGACTGTCTGTCTGTCTGTCTGTCTGTCTGTCCGTCCGTCCGTCCGTCCGTCTATCTATCTATATATCTATCTATCTATCTATCTATCTATCTATCTATCTATCTATCTATCTATCTATCTATCTATCTATCTATCTATCTATCTATCTATCTATCTAACTATCTGTCTGTCTATCTATCTATCTATCTATCTATCTATCTATCTATCTATGTATCTAAATTAACTTATTAAAAAAGGCAACCGATATAATGTGAATACTCGCCTCCATGGTGAAAGTTTCACTCTCTTCTTCATCTTCATTGGAGGAATGTCTTCTACGAAAACACCATACAGCAAGTACAGAGACAATCACAAATATCACCGCTGCTATCACTGCACCTGCTATCAATCCGCCATCGTCAGCGGTATCTTTTGCTGGACGCCCCTTCGTTTTCATAGTTTCAACTTTAAAAGAAGCAGATACGGGAACTTGAAGGTACAATACATAATTATATCAATGAGCTTGTAAAAGGTTACGATTCACTTGCGTTTTCTTGTGTATTTCAAAATTTGGAATATGTCACTGTGTCTTTAGACTGAAGTTTTGTTGTCGTCTGCATTTCTCTTAAGCTAGTGATTGAAGGAGTGTACACTACAATGATGAGCTGTGTAATGTAGTCTATCTTTTGTTTTACTATATACGTTTGAATAAATTACTTAACAAATACCTATATAGTTCAATTGAATAGCCAACTCCCATACTACACAGCTGTAATGTTCACTCTAAAATGACGACACAGTGATAAAACCTACATTATTTCATAAATTTATACTATTTACATTACCTTGAGTATTGAAAGATTCTTCCTCACAAGTTATCTCACTGCTACAAAACATTATTCTATATTCCTCACTGACGTCTTTCAACGCTGGAAGGTTATAGCTATTTGAAGCAGTTGAAAGACAGCTTTCAAGCAACATCCATTTTCTGTTCACGTACTCCTCTATTTTGACACAGAAAGAGATATTATCCAGATCACCATAGCCAGTCCAGTGTAAAGCTCTTGTTGTTGAATTGTAAGTCAGAACTGGTTTAGCTGTGACATAACATAACAAAAGTTAATTTATATCTGATTCTACTAGTATCTATTACTGCTTGTATAGTATTATATAGGTATTTATTTTCTTAAAGGAGGCAAAAGCTGTGTTTATATGTTTTGGTGTATTTTTTTTGTTATAAATATATTCACAGTATTCTACTTATTGTTGTATACGTACTTAACCATCACTTGCAATAGGGAACTTGCAATCCAGACTGAGCATGCTCAGACGCAAAGGAGTATGGGATTATCTGTGGTTATCGTAATAACTTATCTAGAGCTACCGATGAAATAAACCTCTCACATGCACAATGGTCAGGGTAAATATGAATTGATTACTGGTGGTAATAAACAAAGCAACATTACTGTTTACAATACTAATTGATTAGTATTTATTACCACATTCCCCATGATGCAACATTCAACATGGCGGGTTTGCAAGTTCCCTATTGACTGAACTCTAACCTGGTATGACTGGCAGTAAGATATAACTAATTTATCAACAATCCAATGACGTATTTTATACGTGTATTTCGAGGAAATCCCTGTAATATATCACGTGACCATATGTTTTAACAATACCAAATTATGATGTCATTGAAGGCATGTATCAATTAAAAAGAAAAGTTTATAAACTCAACTTGTGTCACTTTAATTTTGTTCTTATTTACATAGACTTATGAATGTTGTCATGTTTACTGTCATCCATGAATCATCACTTAGTGATAAACCCTTGTATCATATCCTACAAACTTGCAGTACAGTCCGTTTCGATTTACCGTTAACATGTTCTGTTTGAGACGACCATGCAGAAACAAAAAACAGTCTGCACATACTACACTTTAAGATAGCAATATTGAATAACTTCACTTTCTTGCGACATTTTGTTTACATGAAATGAACTAAATTGCTACCATACAGACATCAAATTTAGACGTCAAAACGATTTTGCCAGCGAGTCTTCGTCTGGTTGCAGTACGTTTAAATGGGTTACTTATACTACTTTTGATCTTGCTATTTTAGTGTAGAATATGTAGTTCTTATTGGTTTCCACGTGGTGTCATGATGGGTGAATGGTTAGCGTGACTGGCTTGGAATTGCTCCCCGGGGAGTTGAGGAAGACTAAAGGGCCGTTGTGCCGTTCTGATCCGAGCCAGGGGTAATAATTGTAAAGCGCTTTGAGCATGGTGTGGGAAAGCGCTATATAAGAACCGAACATTATTATTATTATTATAGCAAACAGAACAAGTAAACGGTAACATAAAACGGGCTGTACACGTATTTGTCACAGTTGACGAACGAGAACTTGAGATGGCCAGCACCTCCTTAAGTACACACGGATGTCAAACCAGTATTTTAGTACTACAACATGAACAACTAGACAACACAGTGAATATATATATATATATATATATATATATATATATATATATAGTGTTTATTTACCCAAAAGCACAAATGAACATTACAGATACACATACAAAAATACTATTTCGTGGGTAAATAGGGGAATCGGGATTTAGCTTACAGCTATTCAAGCCTGTCCCCTACCATAGTTATATACAATGTTTGACAGCAAAGTGATATAGCAAAAGGAAATACATAGTACCTCGGAGTTCATAGTACTTATGAAGAACATACGGTAACAATAAATTGTACAGTGGTTTAATTTACTCTTCTAGAAGAAATTGTTTATAAGATCGCTTAAATTCGTTTAGCGTATTGATACATCTTATGTTGACAGGGATGCTATTCCAGATTTTTGCCCCTGAGAAGGAGAAAGAAAACTGACCTGAGTTTGTTCTGGCATAATATGGGTAAATATTTTGATATGAACAGAGTCTTGTATTGTAGTTATGGTGTGAAGGTTCAAAATAATCATACAAAGTGTGTGGTGATAGTTGATGGATCAAGCCATAAATAAAGGAACCTATCAAATATCTATGCAGTTTAAAAACATCTAGAATATTCAACTGAGCAAACAAAGGAGATGAGTGATCCGTTGGAGATTTAAACAAAACTGTTCGAACAATCATTTTCTGTGACATTAATATACGATTTAGATGTGATGAATAAGTGTTACCCCAAACCTCAAGGCCATAGTTGATATGGGGGAGTATGAATGTGTTGTACAAGAGTAGTAAAATGTGTAATGGTAATATATGTCTAAGTCTATACAAAATCCCACACTTTATTCTGATTAGCTTGTTTACCTTTTCGATGTGGTCGGACCAAGAGAGATGTTTGTCTAAAGTAATTCCCACAAAGGTGACAACATACTCCTCCTTGATGCTTTTGCCTTGTAATGTGATATCACCAATCAAATTTACTTTCTTGTTGCGCCCTCTAAATACTATAAAATTTGATTTTTCACTATTTATTGTCAATTTGTTTGTATTGCACCAACGTTGAACCTCGTGTAATTGACCCGAAACATGATCCAAATTAATTTCCCCAACCTGTGAATAGGTATGAAAGAGATTGGTATCGTCTGCGAACAAACGGAAATCAAAGAAAGAGGACGAGTTTGGAAGATCATTTATATACATTAAAAACAAAGTCGGGCCTAGTACAGAGCCTTGGGGTACTCCAAAGTGAATAAAACGTTTTTCCGATATATGACCGTTTAGCTGGACAAACTGAGAGCGACCTGACAGGTAGCTTTTGAACCAGTTATGACAAGTGCCCCGGAACCCGTAATGTTCAAGCTTGGCTAATAAGATCGAATGATCGATTGTATCGAACGCTTTACTGAAATCAATAAATACCCCTAGAGTGAAATTCCCTTTATCAATCTCTTTAAGAATGTGATTTACTAAATTAATCAAGGTAAGTTTGGTACTGTGATTCTCTCTGAAACCATATTGATGTCTATACAAAATATTGAATTTGTCCAGATAAGAGATGATTTGTTTATTTATGACTTTTTCAATGATTTTACTGAATAGGGGCAAAATAGATATAGGTCTATAGTTTCCAACAGAGTCATTCTCCCCTTTCTTGAAAATGGGTTTCACTTTGGCGACCTTCAACGCTGATGGGAATGTACCAATTAAAAATGAACAATTTATGACGTGAGCCAAAGGCGGCGCTATTACTTCAGCAGCATCAATGAGGAGTCGGGGAGTTAAATTATCCCACCCACTAGCCTTTTTTCTATCTAAATTAATTAAAAGCGCTTTGATATCAAGAGGCGTAACAGGTTGAAGAAAAAATGATTGTAACTGAGGTAAGCCCATATTTTGCCAAAAATCACAATTGGTCGGCGGAATATTATTTGCCAACCTTTGACCTACACTAACAAAATATTTGTTGAACTCCTCAACAACATCAGCTGGTTCTGATACAATACGCGTAGAACTATTTGCATCCACCTTTAGAGTAGGTGGTACTTTATCTGAACAGTTTTTCTTGCCTAACACGTCATTAATTACATTCCACAACCTGGCACCCTTACTAACAGTGAATAAATCAGCATAATAAGTCTGTTTCGCTTTTCTTATTGTACTTGTAAGAATGTTCCTGTAGGTTTTATAACGTAACACTACATCTTGGTTATGCTGACTAGAGATTACCTTTGACAACAGCTTATGTTTTGTTTTTACTGATTTCTTGATTGCTTTTGTAATCCATGGATTCTTTTTCCTTTTAACTTTGACAACTTTTACTTTCAGCGGTGCATGGTGGTCACAAACATCGGTAAATAAACTACTAAATGCATCAAATGCTTCATCCACATTGCTGTTGTTATTGATAACGGAACTCCAGTCAACATATTGTAGGTCCGAAATAAAGCTATCTCGATCATAATTCTTGAAATCCCTCTTTGTGACTGATTGTGAAATTGGTAAATTAATATTAAAGTTTTCAAACATTGCAAAAATTGGAAAGTGGTCAGATATATCTGTAACAAGTGTACCAGTATTTACATGACAAGTATTTATATTTGTATAAATATGATCAATTGTAGACGAAGAAGAAGCAGTGACCCTCGTTGGTAGTGTGATAATCTGATTGAGGAGAAAGCATTGCATCTTGGATATAAAATTCACTGTGTTACAATCTGACTTTCCACTGTCAATGTTGAAGTCTCCCATGAGGATACAAAATTTCCTATCTAACTTGACCTTGCAAAGTACATCAGAAAGACTATTTTCAAATTCTACAATATCTGTCCCTGGCTTGCGATATAAAACTCCAACAATGATTCGGTTTTTTCTGCCATAAATTTCAAACCATATCGATTCTGAATGAATAACATTAAACTGTAACATCTTATAGGTGAGAGATGAATGAATATATGCTGCTACTCCTCCTCCCCTCCCTGTAACTCACACAGTTTCCTTTCAACGGTCGAGGCAGTAAGGCATAGTTACAAACGTAAATCGTTTCATGTAAAACTTTAGGGTAATTTCGTAGATCAAGGATTAAAAGTGATCGAAGAACGAAACTTTACAACTTCTTGCACTTTATTAATATGTGTATCGCTGACACAGACACTATAGTATTGGGCTTGTTTATGCTGTTCTAAAACCATCAATAAATTGAGGTCATATTGAAATAACCAATAATATTTATTTGTCTTTTCTCAGACTTATATACTGGTGATGATTCATGATGATCAATCACATCATGAAACCAAATCTCTCCATCATTTAAACTGAAAGATTCATCGGTGGGGGCGCTCTACATTGTGTTTGTGAAAGCAATGGGTGAAGCCCAAACATTGACGAATCTTTACAGACTACCTTCATTTTTCTCATGCACACCCCCCAAAAAAGAAAAGAAAGAAAGAAAGAACAAAGAAAGAAAGAAAGAAAGAAAGAAAGAAAGAAAGAAAGAAAGAAAGAAAGAAAGAAAGAAAGAAAGAAAGAAAGAAAGAAAGAAAGAAAGAAAGAAAGAAAGAAATGTATATTACTCACCGTATGTTTTGAAGACGATGTATTGTGTTGATCGGCTTTGGCCATAAGTATTCATAGCATATACTCTCATTTCATAGTCTGTTGACTCCATAAGTTCACTTATAATCACATTCTCTGCTGCATTGTCAATATCACGTGAAATAAAGTCTGTCTTTCCAGTTTGACGGTACTGGAAAACGTACACTAGGCTACCAGGATCACCACCATCGTATCCTGGAATTATTCTAATAGTTAGGTAGTTGTAGCTTCTTTTCTCCAGTACAAGTCGCTTAGGAGTCTCCGGTGGTCCTGAATATAAAGACGGGTGAATTGTGTTAGATATGACTATAGTGGTAGATACAAGTGTCAATTAAAAACGTACATGTCATTAATGCCTGCTTGTCTACTCTGTCTCCGACTCCGATCCGTCTGTCTGTCTGTCTGTCTGTCTGTCTGTCTGTCTGTCTGTCTGTCTGTCTGTCTGTCTGTATGTCTGTATGTATGTATGTATGTATGTATGTATGTCTGTGTCTGTCTGTCTGTCTGTCTGTATGTCTCTCTCTGTGTCTGTGTCTATCTATCTATCTATCTATCTATCTATCTATCTATCTATCTATCTATCTATCTATCTATCTATCTATCTATCTATCTATCTATCTATCTATCTCTGTATATATGTATCTATCTATCTATCTATCTATCTATCTATCTATCTATCTATCTATCTATCTATCTATCTATCTATCTATCTATCTGTCTATCTATCTATCTGTCTATCTATCTGTCTGTCTGTCTGTCTGTCTGTCTGTCTGTCTGTCTGTCTGTCTGTCTGTCTGTCTGTCTGTATGTATGTATGTATGTCTGTCTCTCTGCATGTCTGTCTATCTGTCTCTCTGTATCTCTGTATGTATGTATGTATGTATGTATGTATGTATGTATGTATGTATGTATGCATGCATGCATGCATGCATGCATGTATGTATGTATGTATGTATGTATGTATGTATGTATGTATGTATGTATGTATGTCTCTGTCTCTGTCTGTTTTTCTGTCTGTCTGTCTGTCTGTCTGTCTGTCTGTCTGTCTGTCTGTCTGTCTGTCACAATCTCTGTATATTAGAAGTACAAAATATAACAAAAGATGAGCCAAGGAAATACCATACCTATTTGGATTAGATGAATTTCAAAAAGTTGGGTCCCAGCATCATTTGAACATTTCAAATTGTATACGCCATAATGTTCTGATGTAACTACTGCGATGTGTAGACTGCTACTCATAGCGGTGTTGATTGGCTGTGGCAATACTAGACCGTCTTTCGACCAGTTACCGAATGTAACAGGGATGGGATTAGCTTGTACTTCAACGATCAGAGTCACTGACTGTCTGAATTCAGCACTAAAATAGTTATTTCCAATTATTGTTGGTAGATCTATGATAGATAGACGGGGTTATATTAATTCACAGGCACATATTGAAATAAATACTTACACACTATTTTTTTAACAATCAATTCACCAATATACACTAGGGAACTTGCAAACCAGTCATATTCAATGTTGCATCATGGGAAATATGATACTAAATATCAATCAATAATTATAACAATAATGTTACAAACTTTGTGACCACAAATAATCAATTCATGGTTCCCTGACCATTGTAGGAGGTTTATTCTATCGATAGCCCCAGATTAGGTATTATGAGAACTACAGATACTCCCATAGTCCTTTGTATCTGAGCATGCTCAGTCTGGATTGCATGTTCCCTATTCTAAAACGATCAACCGTTCCCTCTACTTATCCCACAAACTATTAAGTAACGACATGTACGTGATAATAATGTTGAACTATGGTGTGAGTAATGTAGAATCTTCGAAAGGAAATCTTTTTTCACAAACATTTGAATATAACAATTCTAAACAGAACAATAACATGTATACTTAAAGCAATAAACCACCCGTGAGGGAGGATTGTGTATATATATATATAATCCTATGATAAGTGAACGAAATATGTGTACGGCCGATAGCAAGTGCATTTGAGTTTAATGGTCAAAGCCAACTGGTATACCAGCCATATATAAGGGGGATTGCTATACAAGTGGATAAAAAAAGAAGAAGGGCAGGACTAGAACTAGTTAGTACTAAGGTAACAAGGTGGATGCTCGTTCCGTCATGCGCAACAAGCTTCAAATTAGTCTAATATATGTAGCAACTCACATTTGACATCCACGATTATGGTTTCACGATCTATTCCGAGTTGTCCATTGTATAAGTCATTGTTAGCTTCACATGTATAGTTTCCACTTTGCGTTCTTTGTACTGGGTTCAATTCCAGTATATTTCCATCAATTACACGTCCCTCTGGTGTTGTCCAAGTGAACTGAGGATTAGGATTACCGTCTGCTGAGCAATTTATAATCAAAGATTCGCCCTCAACCGTAGTTTGGTCAGGCATTGGTGTGATTTGGGGTATGTCTAAGGGAAATTAATACACAAGTCTGTTACAATTGTATCAAAAATATGTATTATGTTATATGATAAATTTCATATTGACTGCATATTACATAAAATGTCAAGATAGTAGTATGTTCAAGTGACTGAGATGTTCCCGTTCTTAATGATTAGAATTTCAACAAACTTAATGCTTCTCGTAAGGGCAAAACCTGGGATATTTCTTGCTAACACATTGTTGGCATGCAAAATTCTGAGATTTATCCATCATACATGATGTACCCCTTAACTGAGAAATTAAATATATGAAACTACCTGTATATAAAATTTGAAGCTTGCATATTTAACATATTGCCTAATTATCAAAACATCATTAATTATTCACATAAATTACTACGATTATAAGATTAAGATTATTTATGCAAATTAAACATCACAAATAAGAACTATATACAACAATATCTACCAAACATGTGTGATTTGTTAGTTAATATATGTAACAATTATGTGAAGTTTGTATTCTTAAGATATATTCTAATTACGAGCTACTGTTTTAAGTGCAAATGTCTAATTAGTATTCAAATAATGTTTACTAGAGTCTAATCAGTTCTTGTCATCAGTACATCGAAGATGTGTTGTAAGTTTCATTAGAATCAATGTAGTAGGTTTGGAAACACCACGTCCACAAATAGACAGACACACTCACATACATACATACATACATACATACATACATACATACATACATACATACATACATACATACATACATACATACATACATACATACATACATACATACATACATACATGACAGACAGACAGACAGACAGACAGACAGACAGACAGACAGACAGACAGACAGACAGACAGACAGACAGACAGACAGACAGACAGACAGACAGACAGACAGACAGACAGACCGACCGACCGACCGACCGACCGACCGACCGACCGACCGACCGACAGACAGACAGACAGACAGACAGACAGACAGACAGACAGACAGACAGACAGACAGACAGACACATTAGACATCCCAAAATTTCATCAATATGATTTAAACTTACATTGCACATCTATATATATATTTGATGAGACATTTTTCACCGAGCTGTCATGAAACGTGGTAGTTGCCACGCATGTATATATTCCAGATTCATCCCTCGAAGTACTGTTTATCTTTAACATTGAATCTGAGGACAAAATGTCGTCTGTTGCGTTAAACCACTCAAACGTTGGTTTTGGGTTGCTGTCGGCAGTACACACGACAACGAAGGTCTTGTACTCTGTTGTTGTACCACCATGTGGATGGTGGATGTCCGCCCTCTCTGGTGGGTCTTAAATAGGGAGAAAGAAAATTGACGATATTGTTTGACAGTCTCCAGTCGTCTTGACTTTTTTTAGCATTTATCTTTAAATAACTTTTGTGTTAACTTTGATGAAATATAATTTAAACTTGGTGTTTTTGAAATTCAATAAATATGTATGTTCGCATTCAATTGAGAACATTGGAAACGTGTGTGTGTGTGTGTGTGTGTGTGTGTGTGTGTGTGTGTGTGTGCTCGATACTCACTGCGATCCGAGAAACAGTGAGTAAAGCGCCTTTAAATTTGTTTGTAAATTACTACATATGACAAAATAGAATCCACGTCTGAATACAAACTAGGTAGTGATGCATGACTACATGAACGAATACAGACCTTGGTATCTTCTGGGTTATTCAAGGTAACATGGCTTTAGATTGAAAGAGGTACTTGATTGTTAGTATTCCAGTTTAATAATAAAATCAAACACAAGACCAGAAGTAAGGTTGTATATGGTTGTGATAGTGAACTAGTATTTGTAAACATCACAACGTGATGGATGTGTGTCAACTACTGAGCTACATCACTACTTTAGAACAGTTTATAGTTTGATGTAAACACGAATCAGATTTCTCGATTTGCGTCATTAATATACTGTTTTAATATAATACCCAACAAAATTCAAAACAGTCTCATAACTCACATTGGACATCCACGTTCATGGTTTCACGATCTATTCCGAGTTGTCCATTGTATAAGTCATTGTTAGCTTCACATGTATAGTTTCCACTTTGCGTTCTTTGTATTGGATTCAAATCCAGTATATTTCCATCAATTACACGACCCTCTGGTGTTGTCCAAGTGAACTGAGGATTAGGATTACCGTCTGCTGAGCAATTTATAATCAAAGATTCGCCCTCCAATATAGTTTCGTCGTGTATGGGTGTGACCTCGGGCATGTCTGATGAGGATAATATGAAAGGTCTGTTTCAACTGTATCAAAAGTTTTGTTATTTTACAGACAGTGGTATTATAAAAATCATGCAGTATATACATAAAACAGCCAAGACATAATAATTCATTTACGTCAGTGACAGGCCACCCTTGTTAATGACGGCGAGTTGAGAATCACAAACAAATACAATAGAGAGAGAGAGAGAGAGAGAGAGAGAGAGAGAGAGAGAGAGAGAGAGAGAGAGAGAGAGAGAGAGAGAGAGAGAGAGAGAGAGAGAGAGAGAGAGAGAGAGAGAGAGAGAGAGAGAGAGAGAGAGAGAGGGGGGGGGGAGAGAGGGGGGAGGGAGAGAGAGGTGTGTGTGTGTGTGTGTGTGTGGAAGGGTACAGGAAGGAAAGAGGAAATGAAGGAAAACGGAGAGAAATATATGAATGGGGTACATACAATCAGGCAGGCTGATTGACCGACAGCAATAATTTTAATGTATACTTACATTGCACATCCATATATATTTTTGTTGAGACATTTTGCATCGTGCTGTCATGAAATACAGTGGTTGCCACACATGTATATATTCCAGATTCATCCCTCGAAGTACTGTTTATCTTTAACATTGAATCTGAGGACAAAATATCGCCAGCTGGGGTAAACCACCTGAACGTTGGTTTTGGGTTACTGTCTGCATCACATATGACAACAAAGCTCTTGTACTCAATAGTAGTACCACCATGTGGATGGTCGATGTCCGCCCTCTCTGGTGGGTCTTAAAATAGGAGAAAGTACATTTTCACGATCGTGTTATGTCTTCATGAATAGAGGAACCAGTCTCTTCTGAGTTATTTACAGTGACACAGCCTATTATTGAAATTCCAAATGCGAACCCCCTTCTTTTAATCAATACAGTGGGTCAACAACATACAATAAAGTATACCCCTCTTCAATTTGAACTGCAAGAATCGCACGGTGTACCTAAGAGGAACATCAACAGGGAACGCCATACTCTACCACAGGGGCATGTATTATTGCTTAGATTTCCGTTTTCTTAGGAAAATATCATACGAATTTGCTGCTACAAATGTATCAATCTCTATACTACGTAGAAATATTTTCTCCTCACAGGTATGAACATATAGTCAAAAGGTTGTTATATTTAGTCTTTAGACCTGGAAAACAACAATCTATGAAATATTACACGCCCCTGTGTACTCTACTATGTTTTTTCTCCTAAAACAAATAACATCGAGAAACAACACATACTATATCTTTGTTTTAACAAACAAACACATAAAATGTGTGTAAAGTGACAACAAACATGTTACACACTTATGAAAAGACAATTATTCGTGGCACGAACATATTCTCTAATGTTAAGATTTTCAAAAGTTTCCATGGATACCTACACTGTATGTCAAATGTCAGGGTCCTTTCACAAGATGGCCATTCTGTTTCTGTCCCGTCCATAAATCTACAACTGTACACATTGCTGTCGTCGGAACGATTTAAATTGATGGTCCAGGTCAAAGGTCGATCACCTTTGATTTCTGTGTCTGTACCATTCACAGTCCATACGAGTTGCCCTGGAGGCGCAGCTTTGTTAAGATTACACGTCATTATAACTGTGTCACCATTGATTACAGCGTTGTCTGGTCCTACTTGTCCTGATACTGTACAATCGGGGCTCTGATCTATAATAGTAGACAATATTTACAATTATTTATATTATTGTCATGATCTAACTAGACGTCATACCTATACAGACAAGAACGCTACAGTATAAACAAAACCACAAACTCAGTTAAAAATTCTTATTTAAGAACATAACCTCGATTGGCATACTGTCAATACAAGCCTTCTCAGTTATATGACATTACCATTGTCTTTTCGCATTATTAGTACAAAGGGATGCAAAATATGGATTCAATCGAAAGTTTTACATACGCATAATAAATTACGTCATCGGATGGTTTCATAAGTTTGTAGCTTAATACAAGATTTGAGTTGAGACAATTACAAGTCATGTGTGTATATGCTGCAGTAAGTAGAATGTACTGTGACTATGTTTCAAATATGCACAAAAATATTCCTAAAAACATACAAACCCTTCGTGTACCCCTTTAAGGTGTCTGTCCTTTATTATCTGTCAATATCCCATCTGATTTGAATTTCCCCACCACTAATACAGCCTCGTCATCATTCTTGCAAGCCAACCGCGTTATTCCACGGACGAAACGAAAAATATGGATAGTGCCGTAAAAGGGCCAGTATTTTTACGACGTTGCTTCATGACTGGTATATTATTTGGCAAGACGTTTTTCTCATGAAGTTTACCAACATTTACACACATTACTGATGTTTGCAAAAAGTGACCATTCAGTCAATTAAGAATATAGAGACCGGGCCACTATTACAGATGTGGTCATAAAATTAGCCATATATAAAAATCTGCATGGAACGGTTGTCATGGTGATTACGAGTATACTAATTTTTATAATACTAGCAGTATTTAAAAATCAAGCCAAAATCTTGAAGACAAAAGTTGCTAATACAATGTAAGTTTATACCCAGTTTTATGACGCATTTTTTTGAGAAAAAAAATTGAGAATAATTTCTGCTGACCCATTTCCCACCATTTCCACAGCGTACAAAATGCGCACGCATCATTAAATAAATTGCATTCACTGCTTGACCAGATTTCTGCAATAGATTGTACATAAACACCACCCACGCCATTCTATTAAACCTTAGACATCAGACCCTGACGTTTCTATAAGCCATACCTTTGTCTGGAGAGTCTGACACTGTAGTATTAAAGATTGGTAAATGAATTGAATGAATTTTGAAATCCTTTCACGAAGACTTTTCATAAAAAATACTTCCCGTTCTGTGTGTTTACGAACACGTCAGGACGTAGTAGACATGGTGTGTTACAACAATACCAAAACGGTACTTACATGTAGTCTATCAAACCAAACATTAATGTCAACGTTTCTCTATACTTATATTGTTATTAAAAGTTACATTTCTTACCTAAAGCTTTAGACTAAAATGTATCAAAAACGGCATTTTACTCTAACCAAGTAAACACGTCACTTAAAATCTTCCCACAATTATTTATTTTTACTTTCGTTTTAATACAATGGAATGCGAACCAAGGTTGACGACCCTTTCTGCAAGGTGAATAAGGTAGCCCTTAGCAAACTCCAAAACCGCAATACACTCGGGAGAACTCAGGACGATTTTCGAACATAGCAAATGTGAAAGTTTTAATTTAAAATTCTCCCTCATTGTTTTCGTGACAGATACAGTCTACAGTAGCCGAAATATCATGCAATTATACAGTTGGGTGGCTGGTGTGAAATCTTTCAAATAGATAAACTTATAGTCAAGAAAATGCTACAGTCATAAACCGATTTCTCAGACAATAACATAAGGAGCTGCCTCTCCCTATATCGCCCAATCTGTTTGTCCCTCTCTCCGTCTGTCTGTCTGTCTGTCTGTCTGTCTGTCTGTCTGTCTGTCTGTCTGTCTGTCTGTCTGTCTGTCTGTCTGTCTGTCTGTGTCTGTCTGTCTGTCTGTCTGTCTGTCTGTCTGTCTGTCTGTCTGTCTGTCTGTCTGTCTGTCTGTCTGTCTGTCCGTCCGTCCCTCGCTTCCCCTCACTCTCTCTCTCTCTCTCTCTCTCTCTCTCTCTCTCTCTCTCTCTCTCTCTCTCTCTCTCTCTCTCTCTCTCTCTCTCTCTCTCTCTCTCTCTCTCTCTCTCTCTCTCTCTCTCTCTCTCATTCCCATGCCAAATTCATTTCTTACCAATGACATACAGTATTGCCGAATAGCTGCTAGGAGAAGCCTGAAAAGCCCGGCAATTCCATCCCCCATCATGTTGGTTGACATTGACTGGGTCAATAGTCAGGTGATATTCCCCAATTGAATGGTTACCAGTTATGTTGCATGCACTACAGATATCTCCGTAAACGTATGATCCGTACGAAACGTCAACATCCGTCGCGATTGCTGACGTCTTAGACCACCTTGGCCAACCAGTAGAAACACCATCTACAGAGCACCTTAACGTGACTGAGCCACCATTCAATACGACTGTGTCATTTGGAAATTCTTTCCAAGTCACGGTATTCGTGTACGCTAATAAATTAAAAATAACGTCTCCCGTCAACAAAAATAAGTGCATTTCACTTTTGGCACACTATTAATTCCATTCAACAGACAGTCTTCACAGAAAGCAAACCAATTGCAAGGATTACGATGTTTACAATTATAACAAGACAATACTTAACTTATGAAGTGTTCAGACGATAACTCTTAGATTATCAAATTATGGTGTATGTATGTATTGGTTGAAATTATACTCAGCTAAATGTGAGTTTACCAATTTTCGTTACTATCTTGTTGTAATAAAGCTGTGTTGATCAGAAAACATTAGACGCTATCATTACCACTACATTAATTCTACCACAAATTCATTCTCTGAGATTCCACCAAGAGACAAAAAAGACACATTATCAGATATTTGATGAATTAAACTATGTCTACTAACCTCCACTCAGTACAATCGTTGTGAAAAAGAGGAACCGTAAAAGGGATCTCGACTTCGACACCATTTTCGTAGGCGACTTCGCAGTCAGAAGGTTCTTTTGTTATGCTGTGTTTCGGTATTACACTATCCCTATATTTGTGAACCCGGGTATTTCCATAGGCTATTCAGAACTTGTGTGTGCTGTATAGTAGCACTTGAGATATTGCTCTGTTGTGTACCTAACTAAACAATAAGTTTCTCTTCACGTATTGATATATGCCACGAAGGGGGGTTATTATATATGCGATGATTTGCACTGTTTTCATATTTTCGTCTTCTTTTTCCTCTTTTTACTACTTTTTCGCCTGTCATATGGTAGGTACGAGAAGTTTTAATACACAACGAATGTTTATACAATGGATCGAAGAGTAGCTAAAAAATTAACACCCTATAAACAGACATTTAGTTTAATAGCTTCTAAAATTGCCAAAACAAAAATATCACGCGCTCATTGGAAATGTATAATGTGTATCTGACACTACTGAATCCTATCGACTTAATCGAAATAAGAAGATATACGGTGAATGAGACTGCATACAAACATTGGACCAACCATTGATGTTGTGTTTTTCTCAGTTTGACATTTGACCCTGTGTATTGATATTCAAGAGTTGTTACCACACGTGGTGAATCTCCGATTCAATATTTTTGTCTTTGATTAAAGAGGCAGAGTCTATAGTTTTACTCTTCTTGGTTATTTTTATTTCATCACATTGAAATATGTACGCGTAATCAATATGTCAATATGTTATTCGAACCACTAAAACATGGTAGGTGTTTTTTTAACTCGTATCACGATTCTCACAAAGTATTCAGATATAATATGATGAAATGACAATATGAAATATTTTATCGGGTAAATAAAAATTAGAGTAGGGCAATAGTGTAGTTTACGAAGCCTTGAGTTATACATATCCCGGTAATTTATATTATACTATGTTGATCATGAATTGCTTCTTGATAATTGTAAGGATTATGTATGTATATTTTGCAGTTTTGTAGGTCGATAGTTGAAAAGGTGACTCACAAATAGACTTGGTCGATGCCAATTTACAAGGAGACTAAAATCCGTTACTACTTTTCAATTGATATTTGTATAGCTTTATATTTATATAAAGTCTCTCTCTCTCTCTCTCTCTCTCTCTCTCTCTCTCTCTCTCTCTCTCTCTCTCTCTCTCTCTCTCTCTCTCTCTCTCTCTCTCTCTCATACACACATGCACTCTTTATATATATATATATATATATATATATATATATATATATATATATATATATAAGAGTATAAATTCACTGAGTTGATGTATGAACTCTTTATTATACGTCTGAAGTAATTTCAAACCTGCCAATGTATTATTCAACAGCGAGCACAGGATATTGATATATTCTGTTTAATGACAGGAAATATGACAGAAAACACACACACCAGGTCATAGGTTAAGTAAATGGGTCATATTTGTCACTTGTCACAAAAGAGATACATACAGAGAAGAAAACAAAATAGAAAAATACATACTAAAGTTACAACTTATTAAAAGTTTCCCAATACTTATTATGTGTTTTTTTTTGTAAATTACCAGATTTTCGAAGAATATGAAAACAAATGTTAAGACCAATAACATTTGAAGTTATCTTAAGTTTGTATATCTACATTTAAAGAAACTGGTCATGTTACCAAATACAATTTGCTTTGAAACAATCGTACATTTCAGACGTGTGTAATTAAACTTTGAGGTGGAGTTGACGTATTGAATAGCTCTGTTTCAATACTTGCCCTAGAGCTATCGAAGCATTGTCTTTGATTTCTTTGAACTTGTATTCTTCATGAAGTTTAGTAAAATTCTTTGTTACTTTCACATTTTAAAAAAAGTTCTCTTTTGTGTCCATCCTATAGGGGACACTGTGAGTGTAGTGTAGTACAGTGTAGTATAGTCGATTTGCTTACCACAGAAATCAGCTCTATCAATCTAATATACAAATTTAATGCCAACTGGTTTACATATCACGTAAACACCCAGTCATCTGGTAGCCTAATATAATAATTCAACGAACTAATTTATATACAAAGTCATACTCCGATTTACTTAATATATTTGACCAGGTGGTCAACTTAAGGTTAATGTCAAAGTAAACATACTTTTATTAAACATGTCACCAGTTTGTGAAAATCAGCAAATATTATAA